>NW_009604577.1:44040-77015 GCF_000690535.1 Cariama cristata | reverse complement strand
TCCCTACACAGTACTACTATACAGAAGACCTCCCTCTCACAAAAGCCTTTTTTCCCCTTCCAAAAATATTATCATTGATAATTATTATTTCTTGGGAAATGAAGTTTAACCCATGAGGCACATCTTGCTTTAAGCTACTCTGACAGAATGAGAGCGAACTCTGTCCCTAGGCAGATTTTAGACACCGAGAAGTACCAGTAAGGAACAAGTTCCCACCTGCTGAGTGGTACTGGTGACAATGCCTTGCTGCAGCCGGTACGCTTGCTCCTGTAGGTACTTTCTGGTCTCATGATTACGAAGCAAGTAGTTTTCTATCTAAAAAACAAAGCCAGGTTAGGAAACTGCTTCAACCCTCCACATTGTAATTTGCTTTCAATTTTGCTGCCGTACCAGACATGGGGACTGACAGGAAAAACTGCCTATGTATTAGTTTGTTATCTGCAAACCTTATTCTGTGTGTCTCAATGCTTAATAATCACATTGTCAACTATTCATTCACTCACAGACTAGTGAAACATCATTAAACACTGTACTTTTGCCAGTGTTTTCTGAATTAGTCTTCTACTTCAAACAATTTCATAAGTTACCCTGACAAAGGAGCAGATCGAGGTTTGAGAAATATTTGAAGGGACTCTATCCATAAAGTGTTGTTGTAAAGACCACGATGACACAAGATGCATTCAGCCCACTGCAAAGACACAGATTTAAACAGCGGTATGGTCTGGAGAGAAGATAAAATAGCTAAAAGTGCCTAACTGATACCAGGGCCTCAGTTCAACAGTTACCTAAGGCTAAGCAGTATGCAAGTGCTCTTCAAAGACAAGCGATTTCTACCCACAGCTCCTGGTCACAGCCTACCACAACGGTCACCAGCAGTAAACACCTACCATCAGCCAGCTTAATGGCACATCGAGCAACCCCCTAACTGGGCTCTATCAAACTTCATCAAGTCAAAAAACCCTACCAGCAAACTGTTTAAGGTTCATCAAAGGTGATGGATCTGGTCTGAAAGGCAGAGAGAGGAAAAGGATGGGTGGAGTGGCCAGAGGTTATGAGGCACAGACTAATAGGGATGGTCACCTCTAAACCTGCACCAGCAGCAAGAATGGGAACAGTCTGACTATGCCCAACAGTAATGCAGGGTTTATCCAGCTTGCCCACACTAAGTGAAGTGTCCTGCAGAGACACTGGAGCTCGGGAGGTTAGCTGTTATGTCCAGGTGCTGGACCAGGATCAGGAGTAGTTTCATTGTACTCAAGCTGTGGTGTGCTGAAGCTTACGGACCCTCCCGAGACATCAGTCAGTTAGTTCAGGTGTCCCTGCACCAGGCACAACAGCTCAGTCCATGCGGGCATGGCATTTGCATTTGCTGCATTCACAGCGTCATTCCTACATGCATGGAATTTGCTGCATTCACAGCACCGCTCCCAAGACTGTTACCTTTTCTTTGGAGAGAACTTCCCTGTGTTGTGTAAAGAAAGCCTGAACCACACATGTCAAAATGAACTTGGGGCCAAACAGTTTTAGCAACTTCGAAATGAATGAAAGAAAATGCTCTTCGTACGTAATGCCTAATTAACACATAGAATTTAAATCCCCGTGGCCAGAAGCTTCACAGTGTTTTTTTTCAGAGATGCAACTGCATCTATCATTTTAGATATGAACCCATCTACAATTATATTAAATGAGATGTAAGAAATATGTCCATCCCCTATGATTCAGATCTTTTAAAGCAGAATTCAGATAATTTTCAAGCATCAAAGAAAAAGGCACTAACTACCAGCACTTTTCCCTGTGAGAATCACTTTACTGAAAATTTCTTTACTAATAAGGATCACAGACATTTGCTTTTTAATCACTGTTATCTGTAAGAACTATTTATAAGGTTTTTATGACCTCACCCTGGCTGAAGGAAAACTACTCATTAAAGAGATGTGAACTGTATGCTTTCTGATTGAGCAGGAGCCTCATTTGAACCTCACAAGGTTTACTATATTAAAACTCAGCTAGGAGTTTTATAACTCATGCAAGTGGAACAGTTACAGATACTGTCAACACCTCTTCATTCAAAAGAACATGTTGGTGCAGTTGTTTATTTAGGGCAACATAGTGTGTGAATTTTATACATACAACATAAAACATGGGCAGTAAATGTTTTTATCCTCCCCCAAATTAAAGAGCATCCTTTGTTTTGTACAGTGCTGGCTGCACTTTTTTATGCCAAAATAAAAATGTGTACCAATAATTTTATGCACGTGGAAATATGCACGAGCACATATGTAACAAACATGCCAGTTTCTAACTCTCCCTTTCATAGTTAGACATACAACAACAACAAGGTCTAGCTTGCACTTATTTAGTGATGATTTTTTGATACTACACCACTGCATTCCATCAGCCTTCATTCCAACCATTCTTTGGAATAAAAAGCCTTACATGCTCTTGCAGCACTTGATTACCACGTATATGTCCATGCAAACCAAACACAATCAATGAATCTAGTCTACAACTCTTACTCAGCCAGGCATGAAATCAGTCACTTAAAGTTATTACTTTATTTTTAGTGGGTTTATTTCTGTATGTTGGTGGTATATGCAATACCTTTTGCAGTGCCTCTTCTGTTTTCTCAGGGTTTGTTTTGAGTGCTTGGGAAGCATCATTCATCGGTATAGGCATGAATCTCAAAGTATAATTCCTAAGGAAAAACAGAGGAAAGATTTTTTTTAATAGTAAAAGTTAACCTCACTACTGTATCTCTTTATGAAGAATAAACTAGAAGGGAGAAATAAGATGTATTTAGCTTGTCCGTGGAAGGTACTAAGAATGAACTTTTCACATTTGTAAGTCGACGAACCAGAGGCATGCATGCTCCTTTTTGCTGCGAATTCTTCTTTGCCACTAGACAGAGGTGGAGATTTTGAAAAGCAAAAATTGCAGTGAAGCGGCCAATGCCCAGTGGCTGTCAACTAAAGGCCTAGCTGTGCTCTGCACCTTTGCGCACAAGGTTGGATTACTTTTTCCTGTTCCAAAACAGAGCAGGGAGTGTGTCAGTGCCTGCTGGGAATTCTATCAGATCTAAGTCTAAATGGAAATATTCAGTAACAGATAGATAGCAACTAAGAGACTTAGTTTTGAAAATTTACTATTTAATAACTTGTGTTTACAAGAATCTGAAGACACTTGCTGAATTTTTAATAAAAGCTGACAAGCGTAGCATCTCCACATTGCTTTATGCAAACAACTGCTCCCTGCATTTTACTTATTTGTTTGCAAAATATTCCTGTAGCTTTGTCCATCTGCTGCGATATGAGAATAAACATAGGGTTTTGGTCTTGAGTCAAAATTTTATTTGAACTCTGAGAACATAAATTGGCTACCATGACACAGTTAAACCTAAAAATGCTACATACAGTCGTATATCCACACGCCTTCAAATTCGAATAAATGAAAACAAAAAGAGCAGGAAGTTCTTAAAACCTTGAAAGGTAATTATTATTCCTATTTTCAATTAGCCATAATTTCCTGCAAACATCTCTTCCTCCTCCTTTGGCTGTTCTGCAAATGTCCCAACTGTCTGTTCCTATTCCATCCAGAGCTACATAAATATGGTTGGAACTCTCTATTTTTGAGCACTTTAAAGCTGATAATTTTGATTGAGTCAACTCCATTGACTTTCAGGGACCCATCCCTCACTAAAAACACTAACTCCAACAGCAGACACCTTAACTACTGTGACACTGCAAGGTTCTTTCACTTCCTCTCCCACCAGTTGCTTAGCCACATGAAACACCACTCTCTGAAGGAGAGTGATCTTTCAAACCGCCAAACACTGATTCCTCATTGATATCACCCAACATTTTACCTTAAATGATAATGGAAGACGTCTATGTTTCCTCCCCAATGTAAACATGGTGATGTACAGCTGCCAGTGGGAGTCAGTTACTCATGTGGAGTCAGCAAGGTCCCCATCGTTCCACAGTGCCCAACTGCCTACTGCATCACAGCCAGAAAATTAAACTTTTCTTTCTAGTCGTCTTGTCTTTCAAAAGAACTGGCAAACCATATAGAACCTGTTATGTATCCTCATGTAATACTAAACAGAGAACAACTGGCTGTCCACTAGCATGGGGAAAATTTTAAATGTCAAAGATACTGAGCTCAAAGACAGACAATAATTACAGAACCTGCTGATTGCCTCACCATTACCCGCCAGGTGGGGTATTTATTTAGTTAAAAAGAAACAAAGGTAGATTTCCAAGGATGTCTGCAGCTGTTTGACATTTAATACATCCCATTCATTGAAATCTATAATTGCCAGCTCTCACGCTAGTAATTACATGCTAAATTCAATTTAGTCAAAGGCTTAGTGCACCCTCCCTCACACACACAGACACACAGAGGAAGGGGGGGGAACGAAAGGCAAGGAGATTTCATGGACATGCAGTCACAGAGGCAGAACTTCAGAAGACCGCTACCCTAAGGAAGGCTCTGTACTTGGTTTCCTTCCAGACAGACAGCATTGTATCAGAACACTACTTTATGTTCATCTAAGAACTAATCAGCTCTTAGGGGTAAAAAAGAAAGAATTTAAAACTTGCTTTTCGACTTCGATCATCAAAGCAGTATTTATCTTCACACTTCATTTTTCTCTGTTTCCTTTGAAGTCTAAAATATTCCTCCATTCTTCTTTTTATTAACGCTCCACTTGTCTCTTGCAACAGAGTACGCTTCTCTACCAACTCAATAATCCGGTAATTTCCTAACACATTAGTACGTTCAGTAAAATACCAATAGTTAAAGGACATTAAATTTCAGGGAGGTGCTCAGGGACTGGAAAGGATGTCCCAAAAAACCTCCCCCTCTACATACAGTCTGTGTGACAACAGTCCTACTTTTCATCACATGTTATTTCCCTTCTGCTCCACTCATGACATGCACTCTTTGCTGCAGAGTGATGATTTTACTGTCTATTTTTTTAAAAACAGGAATAAGATCATCTGTTTTGCAGGCTTGGGCATGTGAATTTCATGTCACTGTTAAGGGAAGAATTCAAAGCCCTCTAACGAATTCCAGTATTTCCCATCAAATTTTAGAACCTGAGCTATTTCTTCAGTCAGTCCATAAAGGAAAAATTATCTTTTTGAAATCACTATGGGCCAATACCCCGCAGTTCTATGGCAGAGGGGGCTCCAGGCTGCAAAGCACACAAGCACATGCTTATTTTCATATTAAAATTACAAAGATACAAGTTGCTGTTTAATGGTCAGACTGAACAGGACACCCACTGTTCTCAAACGCTCTCCTGAACTGACACCTAGACCAGATTCTACATAAGATCCTCTCAGCATCGAATATCAGCTGGCTGGGACACCCTTGGGGCAACTCTGCCAACAGCCTGGAAGTCCTTTGCAGGAACAACAGTTTCACACAACTATGAACAGAAGAAGAAATGTTGGGGGGGGTGGGGGGGTGGGGAACAACACACCTTCAGATTATTTCAGCCTGTTTTGAAGTCAGTTACGATCCCTCCCAATTCTCCTCAGTCTCCTCATCATACTATGGAAGCCTAGCTTTCTTCATTTTCGTGGTTTAGTATATGACTATTTTTCTTATGAACAAAATCAAAACAACACACACAACACATACCCTCAAGCATCTTCAGTATATTTCATTCCGTTTTGAGCAACAATTTTTTTCTACAGAATATTGATGGTTTCATGCATTTTTAGGAAACATATGGTGCAGAATATTCTCAATATGTCTTTGAGATGGATTGTTTAAAGGCTAATTGTTTTCAGCCAGTATTGACAGTCCCTCTCCTGCAAGTTTAAATCTTTGTTGCTTGTGGCTTAGTTCGTGATATTATCAATGGTTTTAATAGCTTTAAAATGTTAGAGCAGACATATAATGACCTCAGCTTCCAAGCTAAATAAATAATATGTCACCTCAACAAAGTGCAGTGCCACACAATTATCTGTAGTATCTTCTTTCTTTTAGCTTAGATGATTTGCTTTTGCCTTCAGATTTCCCTCTCCTTTCTATTTACTTGTCCAAGCACTTCAGAAAACTAAAGCTGATACTAACCAGAAGAGAAGTGTATTTTCTTTTCTACCAGACTTTCTCACAAATGTACATGCTATTGCTTTCTAAAAGAGAAATGTCTGCAAGTCGACAAGCAACCTTTGCAAATTATTATTCGCTACTATCAATGGAATCACTCCAAGATGATTTGCTTAATTATACATCATTTATATAATTTCCCCCATCAGTGCAACTGAATTAATTTTGAAACCAAGTATATAAACTACAAGAGTTTCATAAAACAAGTAACTCTATAAGCTCTAGCCTCATGACCCCTCCAAGGGTTAAGATGCTCCCCTAAGTAGATACACGGTTTTACAAGACATCTTGTCTAGAAACTAGCAAGTGTACGTTACCTTCAGCTTCTAAAGAGAGTCTTTATTCCTGTCTGAGGTATTTAATGACGTGAAACAACTGCAACTGCTGCTTAACTTAAATCTGTAAATTTTCCCTCTTAAGAAAAGTAATAATAACACATAAAGAAATGTGATGGAGATGGAGAGAGATGGAAGTCATTTAGCATCTATCACTGGTAACGGTTGCAACAGTGAGTAAGCTCAGGGAAGCAAAATGACCCAGACCACAGCAATTACGATGAACAACTGCAGTTCCCGAGATCATCACTATTAGTTTCAACTTGCTGGGGGAAAGAAAAAAAAAAAGTCAGACCACAAAGGCATGCTTCATTAATTTTCTGTTATTACATACAGCTTCATTCACTGACTAGAATAGAATTTCTGCATGCTATCAACACAAGAGAATGAAGAAAAGGGAAAATATTCTCAAATTCTGAATTTTAATGCTAACAGCAGAACTCAATGGCATAAAGCCGATAGCAGAGTATGGACGAAAGAGCCACAGAGCCTTTTGCCATTCTTTTGAAGGATGAGAAGTCATAAATTTTCCTTTAGATTAAGCACTCTGATGCTTCAAAGTGAGACCACTCAGCATCTTCAGATCATATTCACTGCAGTGAGAACTGCAGCTGCTCAGATCATTCAGGATCTAAATCTTTGGCCTCTTCATCAGTCAGTCAGTTGCTTGAGAACTTACTTTTCCAGAGCCACTGCTATGTCCTGGAAGCCCTGCGCAGTGATGTTATTCTTGTCCCATATTACAGTTCTGAGAGTTCGATGGAGGGAGAGGAAAGAAAAAAAAAAGTTAAACAAGAACCATTGAATAAATCTATATTGAAACTTTGCATATTGAAATAACACAGTGCTGAGTGTTCAAAATTGTATAGTGGAAGGCAACATTTTAAAAACCTGTCTTTAGTTACATGCTAAAATCTTGAAATGACAAAAGTTAGGGACAAAGATACTACAAAATTCAGTTTCCCTTTCTTTAAAGGGGACTCTGTACTATATTTTCCATCATTAGCATAAAAGCATAACTCTTCTAAATACAGTGAATGGAAAGACTTGGAGATAAATTTCCAGCTTTTTCCAGGAATAGCATAAAAAATAAAGTTTAAATGTCTGCTTTGCAAGCCCACACTGAAAACCAAGAAAACTGCACTAAGTGATCAATCCCCGTTCTACATAGGCTATATAGCTACAGTTACAGAAAACGGTATTTAAAAAATTCATGCTGATTGGTGGTCAAAATTTGCACGCTATTGTATATTCAACCCTGTACTAGCTCATCACACAGTTCCTATGATTTATGCAACATAACTAACTGCCAATATAAGCCATTAGGTTAGGTGCATAAATTGTATACAATTTTGAACTGTACACACACTTTCAAATACACAGGAGTGATAAGAGTGATGAGTCATCAAGCCTTCCCCCTCCTCCCCCAATTCAGACCCCTCAAGCAGACTGCCTGGCAATTTGCAAACACATGTTCAAAGATCTCATTAGTAGTCAGAAGAGACAGTCAAGCAGATAAATCTTGCTTGTGCAAAAGCACTAGTTGTAGCAGTTCTTAAAAAAAAGGCACAAAACCCAACAAAGATTTCTGGTGTTTAAAAAAAGATAGATGGCAGGGTTTTGCAGGTATTGACATCCTTCTGCTGTTGCAGAATTATCCCTTCGTTTTTTAGATGGAAAGATGGAGGTAAGGAAGAGAGGAAGAGAGATTCTACACCCACTCTGCAAAGATCAGATATGCTTAGGGTCAAATCTTGGATACTTTTGCCATTGGAAAGTGTCCTTATATTTCTATCCGGATGTGATTTTATAATATTTTAAGCGGAGTCAGCCACTACTGCATTATTCAGTTTGCAATCACATCACAGATGGTGGTGACATTATGTCAACTGTGACATTCAGTGTACTGTGAAACATTTCAGTCTGCCATCCTGAAAGCCATCAAGGCTTTATTTCTTCAGGTACTGTGGTCACTTCAGGTTAATACATTCAATAAACCTAAGCCACCTCTCCAGCATTTTCTTGACGTTTCCAATATTCAGTTTGGGCACAGCAACACAAAGACCAGGATCCCTGCTTCTGAACAAAATAGCCAGGACTGTTCTGGGGAATTTCTTATCCTCCAGGGAGCAAATGCTTGGAGATGAAGCACAAAGTGGTCTCTTCACACAGACAATACACCGAGGAAGGTTCATCTGCACAGTCTGACAAGAGGAGGAGTGAGGATTAGCTTTCCTGATGATGGTGACATATTTAGAGGTCCCCATTCAGACTCATGCTGATTGAAGGCTTTACTGTTTGCTAATCACATGCTGGATAGAAAAAAAGTGATGCTCTCAAGCTATCAGTGCCAGACATGTGCTAAAAAGCAGTGAAGTTGTCGGGTAGATGAAGTTGCAGAGAAGAGATGCCAAGGTCCATCAGCACTATAGGCAGGGGAGAGGGGAAGGAGGGATGGTCCATGCTGCTACCCATTCTGAATTCCACATGCTCTTAGTTCTCCTACAAACTGCTACTCCAGAAGACAAAGAATAATTAACTTTAGTTTCCCACCCAAGTATCACAATTTTCTCTGCTGGGAAGGCCTCCAGTATAAAAGAGAGCGCACAAAAGAGAGGGGCTAAACACTGGAACAGGGTTCTCAGAGACACTGTGGAATCCCTGTACTTGGAGATCTTCAAAACCTGCCTGGACAAGGCCCTGAGCCACCTCGTGTAGCTTTAAAGTTGGCCCTGCTTTGAGAAGGACATTGGATTAGGTGACATCCAGTGCTCTATAACAAGGTAACTTTTTTTTCTATGATTCTAGGAAGTTTAGAGGGCTCTTGTTCCAACAAGAGGTCTTTCTGTTGAAGTTTAGAAAGTGTAATTTTCTCCAGTTTCAGTTATGGAAATATTTTTGCAGAGACAATTTGCTTCTCTTGTTTTTTTTTTGGGGGGGGGTTTTTTGTTTGGTTTTTTTTTTGTTGTTTTTTTTTGTTTGTTTGTTTGTTTTGGTTTTGTTGTTTGTTTGTTTTAAGAAAAAAGGATGAGAATCTTTCCAAATGGAGACATTATAAAGCAGCTGTACCTAGATGGGTTCTGAGGAGAAACAGTTTGAGAATAAGCCAACAACTTCAGTATTATTAAGCCATTCTGTCTTTTACTGCAAATATGTTTCCCTTACCTGAGCTTGGTGTTTATCTGTAGGGCTTTTGCCAGCATCTTTGCTCCCATATCTCCCATGGCATTTCCACTAATATCCACTTTTGTAAGAGAAGTATTGCTACCCAAGGCATTAATAATGATGGTGACCTCAGTCTTCAGCTTGGAATCTGCCAGGGACAATGACTGCAGAGGCTGTGGAGCATAGAAAAGGCACTGATAACAGCAACTGATAACGCATTAATTCCTCAAATATCAACCAAAAGAAGTTACAAGTTCCCCAAACTCTTGGAGACAGCAGTAAGCATCAAAGAGTTATTTCTAGCTACAGATCTTACAACACATGATAAATTGGGAGTCAACAACTTCGAGCACAGGTGTCAAACACAGACACACACAGATTAAGTTGCAACACCCTGAAAAAAAAATTTTTTTAAGTGACAGTGCCTCCAATTTCCTGTGCCCTATTAAGTACAGAATACAGCAGGAACCTGAAAAGAGGCAAGATAGCAACAACCAGCTTCAGAAGTTAACCTCGTAGTGTCCAGTGGGTTTTGCTTAACCAGCATGCTTCCCCATCAATGAGAAATAAAAATACCTAGCACTCCCCTCCTCTCCCTCAGACCGACAGCTTTATCCAAGGGCAAATTAGGATCTGAGACATTGTTAGAACAAAAGCAATTCCTTTAAACTGTTTCGTTATTGTTACTTCAAATTTAGGAGTGATTTTACCTATCTGTTCCTTCAACTAAAGGCATGGATATTTGGGAGGAAAGAGATAGAAAACTGTAGCAGGTCTGAAATTAAAAACAGTAAAAAGAGTATCTATCAAAATGAGTAATGCAATGGATATTATTCACAGTGATGTTCTGAAACCTGTGATTGCAATATCTTTATGTAATTTTTTTTTTTATATACCATGTTAATTTGAAACTACTTTATTGGGTGCTAGCAAGCCATACTCTAAATCTCTTTGAAAAATGCCTGTATTCCCTCCATTCTCAGTGTCCCAACACTCAATGGCAGAAGCTCAAGAACTACAGTCTACCTATCACCATGCCTTGCAGAGGTATCACAGCTGCCAAAATTGTAATGAGTCTTTGCTGACACACGAGAACTCCACAAAACACTTCCCTTGTTCAAGTGTGAGTTCCTACAGAGCAGTGTATTGTCATTGTACACCCACTTAAGTATGTATTGGAGGATGAATTTTAGGAGCCTAAAATCTTCAAATTGACGGTATGGGAAAATCAACATCTTGTAAGGATGAACCATGGCACCCACATTAGATGTCTAAAGCTTAGATTAATATAAATAAACCAACCGAACTCTGCACACCTTTCAGGGTGCAAGATGCTTGCATGGTACCTGCTGTACAATGGGAGTCTAGCCTCCGGACACCACTGGATTACAGTGATAACCAAAAAGCTTGTGACAGTAAGAAATGCACTTATAAATGAGGAAACACATAAAAATTTGGAGGCACAGCAGGTTTATAATTAAAAAGTCTAACAGTAACACAAGCCACATGCTGTTTTTATTTTAAATGGAAGTTACTAAATTACTGTGTTAATGCCCTTAATCTGTCTATGTTTCCCCATTTTATTATAATATGTACCCTAAAGAATATTAGCATCGCATTAGAATGGCGCTTAGAGCTCTTGGCACGAGTTTGAGAACACCTCCTGCAACGGATTCACAGAAAAGCAGCACCACGCAGCACTCTAACAGAAATCTCGACAGAAATCTCCAATAAGTTTGTGAAAGTGAAGTTTCTTCTGTTTCTCACGTGTCACTTTAGAAAGGGGCATTCCAGTAACTTAGCTGGAGGCTGTCCCTCTCACACACCAATTTTTCTAAACCTCAAATGCCCTCCCAGGAAAGGATTTCTCACCTCTCGCATTCCAACACTCTGATAAAACAGTATATGACTGAAAACGCTTCTTCACTGTGTTCTGCAAGGATTGACACCTATACATCATTATTACCACATACGAAATACGCATATAGCACAGTAAAGCACCTGCTATATTAGCAGTGTCTTTGAAAAGTGGGTGAACTGTGAGAGTTTTCTTGCACAGCTACCCTTATCGTTTACTCAATCAGCAAGGAGCAAAACCCTCTGGACTCACTGGGTGCCCTAGATGCAAACTACAATCAGAATGAAACTCTGTACCATTAAACACACAGGCTGCTAAATATTCATTAAATTATCTGACCATTACATTAAAAAACCCAATCGAACAACAGCAAACAAAAAAACCCACCAAAACCAAATCCCCTGCAAATAGGGGCAATACTCTACATAGTCTATGAACACTTATTTCTTGTAACAACTTAATGGTTTTGGCTGCATTTTGAGAAAACAGAAGTCTGACAAACACTTCAGTGTCCCTGCTGCAGAAAATAGATACTTTGCCAATACAGTGAAGATGCCTTAGCACAATCTCTTTAAGGAACAGGAATTCTTAAAGAACAGAATTAGAAACTGTATGACTGTATTAACTGACTTTGTCATACTACTGCTGGAAAACATGTAACTCTTAAATCAAGCTAAATTTGTTCTCCTAAGAACAAAAATGCTGTTAAAACCCCCAAAAGGCCAATTCTGCAACAAACACTGAACTAACACCTAAAGACACTCAGCACTGTAGTAATTATCTGCACCTATGCAGGAATGACTACTACTCTGAGTAATGATACAATGTACCTGCAGTGTAACATCAATTTTTGCAACAAGAAAAGAAATGGCACAGGAAGAATACATTATCATAGCCTGCACAGTACAACATCTACTTAAAAACAGAAGAAATAAAAAATAAAAAAATCACCTAAATACTACCTTTCTGTTTATATTAAACATCCGGGAAAATGTGCTGTGTAGGTTACTACTACTGCTTTTAAATTGTGTAGAATTACATTTGTGCCTAGCTCTATTGTTACAGTCATAAAACCAAGCTATTGATTGTTTAAATCATTTTACTCATGACTCACATTAACACAGCAACGGATCTATTTAAAGTGTGTATAAATACATGAAGCAGCATTTGGCAGATGACTATTTTAGATTAAAGCCTCTTGCTTCAGCTTTCCATGCAGATAACGCATGCTCCCTAAATTGTACGAGCCTGCAGGCAATACTGAACAAGCAGTACGCTCTGGGCAACATCACACCCTGCTCTCTCCAGTTCCATCATAACTTTTTAATGTCCTGTGGCAGTAAATGCGTAGTAAAGGTAGAACAAGGACCACCCCATTTAAGATTCCAAACCAAATCAAAATAGGTAGAAACTTTGAATTTTCTAAGCATCGAGGTACAGTGAGGACAATCTTAGGCAGCCACCTGCAACATGTGCTTTTCCCACAGTGCTACAGAGCCTACGTTCTCAACTCGTTAGCTGCTAGGAGATGCTTCAGACTGATTTTAGCACCTGATGAGACAGAAACAAACACAATTCCTTCACCAAAAAGGATTAACAAGAAAAAAAAAAGAACATGGGGAGAAAAGAGACAGGGTAACACCGACAGGATCACATGCTATATCCCAAAGGTTAATGCATGACATGGAGGAGGGACAGTTATTTCAAGTACCTAATTAAAATCACTTTTTGGTGGATTATTTCACTGTAACATTATTTGAAAACAGGATGAGACTGCACACCGTGTTGTGTAGGTTAGTTCAGGAAAGACACGGTGAGTGAAAATTACAGGAGCAGATCTGACCACTGGATTGCGGAAAAGGCAGAAAGTGGAACAACGGCTGACAAGAAAAGGAGCGCTTAAAAGAAGGTGAAGCTGATGATACAAGGGAGGGAGAGCTGCGAGAATGATACATTCAAATTAGCAGCTACTTTTTCTATGACATGGAAGCTTCAAAAACAGAAGCCAGGAAAGATAAACTGAAGGTTGCAACACTTAATACAGACAATAAGGTGAAAGTTGGAATTTTTATCCTGGAGAACAGATAATATGAACAGGATAGTCATATAAATAGGAAAAAAAACCCAACAGCATGTTTGAGAAGAAGGTTTGCATACTGAAAGGACACAGAGTGTGCTGAAGAGAGTTTTTTAGGATATGGCCTGAGTGGGAAGAAATGTTCACCTGCAACAGAGCAAAAGGATGAAGGAAATTGAGAAAAAACATACTAAATTACATTTGCTTGTGATTAATCTGGTTTGCCACAACAGTCTTCAGGACAGCTATGAAAGATTAAGCATAAGATACAGGGCAGGACAGAGATAAATGTCCACAGAGAAGAAGCAGGTGCTATCTGATTAAATGATACCCCCCAGTATGATATCAACAGGAAAAGGAGAGAAGGAGACGACAGTCCTGCAGCATTCCCTTTGGAGACAGAGCAGAAGGAGGTGGTCACACACCACAACATGAAAAGGCTAGCTTGATACAAGAAGTAATACGGACATCTATCAATACACTTCTCGGCACGATCCTCCATCTGACTTGTGCAAACAAGGACTTAACAGCTTTCATTACAGATGCTAACTCAACTGGAATCAGCTCTGGTATCCGTACACAGCACCTCACTGTGTCACACTGACATCTCACGTTTTAAAGAATAAAGCGAGGAGGTAGGCAAAGAATCAAGAAAAAACAGTACCACCACCAACAATTAAGAGGATACAGAGAGGAGAGAGGACTTGTTCAACAAATCACTTCAAATACAACAAAGCAGTAAGAAAAGATGAACACAGATATGGGTCTAATGACTTTGTATGGAAGGAGACATCGGAAACCTTGGTAAAAAGTGCTCCTCTGAATTGCAGGGTACAGATACAGATAGGAGGAAAAAATAAGCAAGCAGTTAGTGTGGAGACCGTGAACTTGCAGGTGAGACAATAAAGACAACAGGAATAGCAGGTATTTAGACAACTGAAGTCTACAGTCAGCTATTTCTGGAGAATGAGGAAAGCAGAGCTTGCTTGTTACTAGCACAGGTAATGAAGGAGAAAGGATGGACCAAGAATAGATGAACAAAGATTGACAAGCATGAGAGCACAGAGCATCTCAGGACTCCTTTCTAACCAAAACTAGGATGCCAAGTAAGGCAAGAACACAAACCCAACCACTAAAGTCCTTCAGAATCAGGGAAGAGGGCCGAAATGAAGAAAGTGGGCAAGGATCCCTGCAAGGCACTCTGAAAGGGTTTTATGAAATTGCTCCTGTGATTAATGTACTGAGAGTAAAGAACAGCACAGTGAACAGTTTATTTGCATCTTCTGAAGGAAAAAGGCGTTCCAGAAGACCACTGCAGTGACTTTGCATTTTATTAAGCAAAAAAAAAAAAAAGCTAATACCCAAGAACAGCTATCAGGAAACAGTACATTCTATTAATTAAAAAAAAAAATTTAAAAACAAAAATTCTGTTATTGAAGGTGTATCACCAACCAGAGAACATTACCGTTGTAATCGCCTATCAGGATGCAAATTTTTGAAAACTTGTGCCTACAGGGCTGTATAATCTAGACCTAAAGCAACCAGGTTACGCACATCCATCTATTTAGGATGAATATTTTTTAACAAGCATGGATCCTAAGACTACCCTAAGAAATGTTCACCTACATGCTACACATAATCCAAATGACTATTTGGAAAATACCCCAAAATGTTGGATGTGCCTCTGCAGGATCATGATCAAATCTTATGCAGCAAATTAATACATATAAGAAAATTATCAGAAATAGGCTGTGAGGGTACAAATACACATGATGTTAGTAGGCAGAAAGATACTCACTGAATCCTCGTCTTGAATCATCTGAACTAAATTATCAAGTACTGGAGTGAGATTTCTGAGGGAAGAAAAGTTAGGAAGATGATGAAATCAGCAGCTTCTCCTCATCCATTCTCTCGTTATTTAAAAGAAGGAAAAGCCTTACTTGGACTTCATGTTGTTAAAGTTTTTGCCTAACGCCAAGTGTCTTATCGACCGGTTTTTACTAAGCCAGACTACAAGGGTTGAGAGATCAGATTCTAGACCTGTAAAGAATCAGATTAGATTAAGAATTAAAACACATTTTCACAAAAGACCCAGACAGGGTCTAATTATTAATGCTATATTCATTCAAGTAACTATATCGGTGCACTAATTTCCAAGAGCTCTAGAAAAATTGTCATTCTTCTATTTTTAAATCTTTTCACTTTTTGCCTCTGTTTTTTCTACGAGAATAAATGCTTTCTCCAAAATGAGCCCTTTAAGTCTCTATCCTAATCAGCCACTGAAGGCAGCTCTCAGAAACACAGAAGAGAAATGTAGTCCCTTAGCTGTAGTCCAACCACCCAAGGGTAGTTCCCTGCATTGTCAGGCAGAGTCTAAAGTTCCTTTGAGAGTTTTGAGACCATGCTAATCGCGATGTAGTCTCAGTAGAGCTGTGTACCAAACAAGGTCTCAAAGCCTTCAAGTGCAAAAAGACTAATATAACAGGCTATGAATAAACTGACCTGAAAAACAAGCCAAATTTTATTCTGCTCCTGAGTAAGAAAAATAACTTGCTGTAGTATTGTATTCCCAAACTAGTGGTGTATTTGAAGAGTCCACCAGTTAGACTACAATGATTTAGGATGCAGATCCACAGGACAATTTAGATGTCAAATATCTATCTTTCTTTATAACAATAAATCTGTTTACATAATTGGGCTGAGTTAGTAGCTCCCAAAGCTTTCCACTTGCCAATCCATCCACCTTTCTTGGGCATTCAACTGTACTGGGTATCTCTTTCTGAAATACTTCCACAATAATTTTTTTTTTTTTTTTTTAATTACTATTTGGCTGTTAGCGGGGCAAACACAGCAGGTGAATTCTTCCAGTTCATACATCTACACTTTGAGTCTGCAAGGTGAGAAGCCAGCCGGTATTCCCAGCTAGGAAGCACAAAGCCTCCAAAGAAGGAATAGTTCAAGACTTTTCCAAAGACTCAAACAGGCCTTCTCTGACCCGAAGCTGGTTGACCGTTTGCTCCAAATTTCCCTCTCTTGCTCTTCAGTGTCACGACCTCAGCTTTGTTTTGTACCCAGTCCTTCCCTTTGTTCTTTCGCTACACTTCTAATTTCTCATTTAGCTTCTCATCCTCTTGCACTTAAACTCACTTTCCCCTCTAGATCTAACATGACACTTGCTGCCATCCATTTATTTTGCTGTGTTACATTGATCTCAAACAACATAAACTTCTCAGGGTACAGTTAGTCTATTAACATTTCTTATACACTTTATAGCAATAAGAGTTCATGGTCTGAGACATTTCCATAATCAACATGACCAATAATTATAAAGCAAGAGCGACCATCCCTGATTACACAGTGAGCTGAAAAAAAAAAACGTTTCTTGGATTCTCGACTTGCATGACCCTCCATTCCTGTTCTGTGTACTTACCATTGTCTGAAATATCTAGGCTGGTGATATTGTGTATTTCTGCTATGCATCCTTCCAAGACTTGTGCACCTCCCGATCTTAACTAGAGACAAAACAACATCCATTTTTGCAAACTAGTTATGGTTTCACAATCACACAGAAAACAGCGGTAGGAGCTTTGTGAATACAGAAGGCACTACCAGAGGCAAAACTAACAGCAACAGAAGTTATAGACATCAAAATGACAGCCTATGCACACATTCCCACTATTCTCATCCTTCACTGTCAGTATTTGTACTTAAACGAGGAAAGGGACTCTCCTTCCCTTCTCTCAAAACTACTGCTCAGCAGTTATATCAGGAAAAGATTTAAATGGTGTAAACACAACAAATCCTTTAGCACTTGTGCTAGGCAGTGACTGCAGGACTTTGGTGTGAGTTCTCTACATGAAAGGGCCAGGACACTTCCAATGTCCAGTGAGAGGGGAAAGAAAACAAACAAACAAAAACCTTAGCCCAGCCTATAAGCATGCAACACTGTCACCCTTGAATTCAACTACAGTCATGTCTTACAGTCAGCATCTTCTTTCAGCTCTTAGCACAATGCTAGGGTGCCCAGATCGAAGAAGAATAGCAAATAATAACAATAAAAAAAAAACCAATGAAATTATGTTTCCCTGTCACTGCAAAGAAAATTTAAATAATCCAGTTGTAAAATGGACACAAAAGACCCTAAACAAGAGAAATCACTAACTTACATTATTCTTAATTTAAAAATAGGCATAAAACAGCAACAATAACAAAAATGCCTAGCTGGAAAGTATCCATTAGGATATTATTAATCTGAAATATTACATGAATTTAAAAGAAACGTCAGGATTTAATGAAAAAGCAATGAAATGGCCTAGGGGAAAACATCAACATTAAGAATCAAAGTTATGAAAGCTTACACACTTATTTACTAATGCTACTGAATTAAACAACGCAACAGATTTTTTTTCCAAAGCAGCAAAAGCACTTTCTTATTTCTTGCAGCTACGCAAACTATACAAAGTGCATTTCATTTTACGAATATCCCCCAGAAAAAGACTCAAAAGAGGGGGAAAGTTCTGCAAATATTCTATTTTCACATTTTCCATTTTCACTTTCCTTGCTTCAAAAAAACAGAAAGCTTTTTCAAACATGAAATAGCCTTTTCACCTCCTGTGCATAAAAAAAATGAGTAATATTTTACCTGGTCTATTTTCTAGGCTAAATATCCTGAATTAACCTGCTGATATTTCTGTGAACAGTCTCTTTTACCCATGCTAGAATTAAGGAACCACCAATGCCTTCTGGAAGTATTTTTCAACAAAGGCTTGATTTGGAACTTTTTAGAAAATTTGAGATATGCGATTGGTTAACAAGTAGCACAATAACTTGGTCTGAGCATTTAAAGAACAGTGCTGGTCAAAGACAACAGCTAAATCGTAAGTCACATCTGGAAGTGTAAGAGATACAGAACTGAAAGCACCTTTCCTCTTCTGCATAAAACAAAGCCTACCTATCCTTCACCCTATCCTCTCAAGAAGTGGTCAGATTAAAGTCTGTATTTGGGCCAGAAGTGGTGCAATTTTAACTCGACTTTATTTTTGTAAGAGCATTTGTAGCATTTGCTATACGAATGCCAAAATCATTCAGTTTTGCTCTGTGCTGCTCTCTCAGCATGAGAGACACCACAAGACACCCATTTGACACAGTGGCACATCTATTATTGCAGAATGTATGGAACTGGCAGATTATATGTGGTCTTGGATTGGTTGTTGGTATGGTAAAAGTTCGATACACTAAAATTATACTCACAATAGACTCCAAATGCTTACGCTATATATCCTTTGAGGGTTGATGTGGACAATTTTTCAAGAGCAGCTTTCAGTCTTGTACTGATAACTCTACATTCAAAATCTTAAATTCACAAACATTTCATGTGCACAAATGGTGATATCTATTTAATCCGAGGGTGATGACAACAACTTGGCCTTTAGGATCAAAATTTATTCCAACTGTATTAGAATTTTTTATATATATATATATATATATAAAAGCAGAGATTAATTGGGAGGGCTATTCATCAACATGGACTGTGATACTAAAGAAAAAAAAACCCTCTGCAACATCTCTGATATGACATACTTCTGAGACTACTAATACAAGCTTTTATGCAGAAAATGAAGAACAACCCTTCAACAATTAAAAATGCCAAGCGTGTTCAAAGCTATGAGGTACCAATATGGGAAGGGTAAACAAAGCTGCTGACTGGTTTAATAATTAAGGTAAAGCATGGAGGGTACTTACACAGTGACCAAGCTAAGGGAAGCAGAAGGGAAAAGAGTGAAATACATCAGTGCTGAGCAGGTAGAAATAAAAATGTAATTTTCATAGTAAAAATAACAAAAAACCAAACAAACAAGCAATATAAAATGATTAAGCTTGGAGTTAATATACCAGAAAATTATGGGAGCAAATGAAGAGTGGTGAGAGAGGGAAGGAACAGAGAGATTTATCCTTCCATAGTTGAGTACAGCTTGCCTGATGTAGGAAAGAGGAGGACAAAGCTGAAGCATCAGCTTTCTAGCCTCCTAACAGCGTGTGCCCGCAGGAACTGGGAGTAGTGCAGGTCACTGGCTCCGAGCTTCCCACAGCTCCGTTTTTGGGTGCAGATTACCCTGCCCAGCTCAGAGAGGGTCAAGGAGAGGTGGAGCAGGACCCTGAGGTGCTGGGTCCACGGAAAGTACTCCCAGCTCCCGGCACATCAATGCTTCTGCTGGTGGAAGCATAACTTCTTCTTATGAAGTGAGAATGGATAAAGCTCAGTGATGTGAAAAAATGTTAAGGGAAGGATCTAAGGAAGTGCTGTCAGTTTGGAGGGATCAGCTACGGGAATGCAACACCGTGAGTTGGGCTGTTCTTTGGTGTTCTATAAAGCTAATGGCTCCTCGAAGGGCTCCTCCATATCCCATCCTGGGGGTTGTTCAATGAAAGGATAACATTTTCACACCTGTCAGCCCTTGTTGATTTACATGATAATTTATACTCTCATTACTTATGTTTGTGTTTTATTGATTTATTCTTTTAAGGTTATGATTACAGGACTTCATTTTTGTTACTTTAATTAATCCTCCATTTTCCTTCCTCTCTGTGAAAGAAAAATTATCATCTGTCTGATCTCTCTACTCAAAAGTCAGAAGCATATGCACTTGACTTGAAAGCTTTTCTATTTGGAATTTACCTGTAGTGCTCTTCAAAGTAATACCACTTTTTAAAATACTAAAATATCAAAACAAACTATGAAACGCAATCACAATGATTCGGTTTTTTTCTTCATAAGGAAATGTGTGCGCATTCCAAAAGCAATCAGCCACAAACCTAAGGCAAGGATTACTGCACCTCAACATGTTCATCAAATTGGATGTTTTCTACTTAAAGGGAAACCATTGCATTTGAAAGGCACTTCCAGAACTGTTAATACTTGGGTGATGGACTTGCAAATATCTGCCTAACAAGTGAGAGACTTTCTTTGCAGCTTAAAAAGGAAAAGGTGGCTGCTCAGCTAGAGAAGGCCTAAGCCTAAGCTGGTTCATGTTGGTTTTGGCAAGAGCCCACATGGTTCTCTATCTAACTTTGCTTCACTGGCTCCCCAGCGTCATGGTTGATCTTTTCTCATAAGCTGTAGCCACGCAGGTATCATCCTGCAAGAGTATGGACAATCCTGAGAAACAAAGTGCATAGCAAAGCACAGAGAAGCAAGAGGAAACGAGATAAAGCAAATCAAGCTGCCACAATTGTTTTTATTTATTCTTGAGCTATTTAAAGCCATTTGCACAGTGCCTCTTATGTTAATGGTGTGCTTCAATCAACTTTTACTGAAGTGCCCTATTGGCCTGAATTGATAATTGATTAGGAAAGCAGAATTTCTCCCAAGGTTAAAAAGCAAACCTGCAGAAGAGGAAGTATGTCTCCGGTTTTGAAGGAAGACAAACCACAGACACGCCTTCAGGGCATGCAGCTTCCTGAAATCCCATTCAAATTTGGACACCTTGGAAAGTCCAGCTGCAGGGTCCTGTGTCATCACAGCACCAGAGAGCAGAAGCTGCCAAGCAGCAAAGAGCGTGTTGGCTCCGTATCTGTAAGGTTTTGCCAAGCAGGGGCTGCAGGTGCTTTGAACCTCTGTGCTCATTATTTAGGATGCTGTAAGACACAGCAGCTCATTTTTACCGTAACTGCTTCTCTGAGTTCTACCTTTCCCACAACTTTTGTCTACAGAGGAAGAATATCTCGCCCAGCGGACTTCACGGGAACTCTAATTCCACATCATTGCATCTTTTGAACACATCCTGGTAAATATTCCTTACCTCACAGCTACTGAGATCTAAAGACACCTCCTTCAGATTGTGATTGCAAGCCAGGCCTAATAAAAGCGCTCTGAAAAAGATCAATTTTAGAACGATTTTAAAAAAAAAAAAAAAAGAAAAAAAGCAGCTTTACATCATCATCTAAGCGATCACCCATAATGCAAGAACCATTTCAAAACAAAACCACACCAGCTGAGCAGTTATTTCTTAAATGACAATGGCAGCACAAACCTGCCACACTTAGAACACTCCAGCAGCTTCAAAAACTGCAGGGATGCAAGGCTAATAAAGAAACTGTAAAGCTAATGCTACATCAACATTTAATAACATTTATCACAGAAGAATTTCCTTCAACATTTGCTTTCAAAGAGCATCAAATGATTACAAAAGGAGTCTTCTGTTGTACAACCACACTAACTGATTTTCCAAAAATTCAGGAAAAAATGGAGTCTTTAATATATGCAAGAAGCAGTGCAGCCAGCCATTTCAGCCAGGCACAGTGCCTGTAACACTCAAACACTGGATCATGTTCAATATCACAAAATTCTCCACTTCTGCAACCCAAGAAATATTTACAGATTTCAAAATGATATTCCCAGACAATAGTATCCTTTGTCTTTAGGCAGAATGGCAGACAGGTGTAGCAATGGCTTATAATGATTTTCATAAATCCACCTTTAAAGCCTTACAGAAGTTTGTTTCCACCTATAAAAGTTAGTGTTAATATCACATTTATATTAATACTGCCAAATCAGAAAGCACAACAGTATGTGTCTTAAAGAAGGAGCAAACACAATCTGTGTATACCTTCTAGTATCTTTAGAATAGACGCTGCTTTGAATTGGTAATTGAACAGAGAAACAGAAGGACTTCCTCCCCAAACTTCGTTTCAGCCAAAAGCAAGTGAACAGAATCCAAACTACTGATGCATGGAGATAAAAGACAATTCATTTCGCTGAGCCATTTGCCTACACGCTTGCTATGCAAGTAGTGTGTAAAAGCCATATTCAAAATGTGTGCGCCCCAAGAAGGTTTTTAATTTAAACCTATTTATAATCTGCCCTGCAGGTATAAGCGTTAATCGGACCTTCGCTGTTAACAAAGGCAAACAGATTGTGCTTATTTACTACTTAAGCTATTAATATACAGACTTCGAAAAAAATGTGAAAGCTCTGCCACAGTTTTTACAAATTTTTAGATTACTCTTGTCTATATTTCCTTCCCAAACATGCTTGTATTCAAAGTTAGTCTGGCTGATGATAAATTTCCAAAGAACTTTCTAAACATTTTGAGGCAACATAAAAAATACGGTGGAGCTATGAAAAAAATGTAGATTAAAAAAGAGAGACAGTGCTGCTTCAAATGTACTTTCTTTACAGGAAGAAAAAAAGTTTTTTTTTTCCTAACCTCTTTCCTATAAACTGATCCTAAGAAAATCTCATGATTTCTCAATTTTTTGTCATGAAAAATCACCAGTATTCAAAGGCACTGAAGACAGACATAATTATACTTAGCCACTATGTTTAAATCACACATGGCAATACATGAAAGGTCTTGTCAACTATGCTAGATGCAGAACGTAAGAATTGGCCTTGTAATTAGCATTTGCATGAGAAGTGTATCAGAAACTTGTCTTGCTATAGCACTGACAGATCAAAATACAACTTTTGGCAATGTGTGTAAATGAACAAAAATGCCAACATACACTTAAACAAGGAAAAGAGAGTAAAAACTGCTTCACTCAGTTTAAAAAAAAAAAAAAGAGCAAGCTGCAAAGTAACATTAACTACATTAACTATGCGCAAGAACTAAAAGCACCCTTTCCCAACTCACTTTGTGGCATGCTCGCAGCACAGCTTTATTAGCAAACCTCCTCCTTGAAAGGTTTGACTTATATTAAGAGGTCCATCACGCTAGAACTAAGTTCATCTCCTCCGCTGACTGCACTGATTAACCAGTATCTTTAAACTCATTGAGTTTGCATATGCAATTAAACATACACAATTAAATAGCATATGCAATTAAACATACATAGAAACATATCACAGAATGATCCTATGATATCACAACTGTTGATCTCAAGGAAGTTGATAAGAAAGAAATCAAATAACAAATGATTAGGTGAATGTGGGACTCAGGATGTCAGGTATCTGTGTTTTATCTATTTTTTTTTCCTGTAGGCAGGCTTGATCTTCAATCACACATGCAACTCGGAGACCCCTGGTTCACGGACACAAACAGGAACTTCTCCTTTGTCACAGGACAGTTCCAAGGCCCACATTGTCAAAACCTTCTTGACATGCACTGACAAAAGATGCCAGAGAAGTACTATTATCGTACACTACGTCATTCTTATTCTTCCTTCTAGAAATCGTGCTGTTGCAAACTTGGTAATGACAAATAAGTCTGTCTGAAAAAAGGTGCCTCCATCTTCTTGTCTTTAACAAATCCTATGATCTTGATTGTTCTGTAGAAGTTTTGTGATTTCTTACAGTTAAGATCAAAAGGCTAAGCAGCTGCCTCAGGACACAGCACACCCTCAGTCCTTTAAACACCAGATTAACTTCCACAGGATGCTTTTGAGGCATATTAGTCAAGTCATACAGGGTTTGAGAGGAAAGCAAGGTGTACTGCAGATCATAGTTCCCCGTACTGTTGTAAAATACACTCAGCTCAGACTGAAGAAAAAACCTCAGGTCAGAGAAAAATCACATCAAGGAAACTACCAAAAAATATTAATTTTTTGGTCAGAGGTGACCACTGCCATCGAAACAAAACAAAAGAAGCCCATGCCAAAATACCAGTCAGCTGAGAGTGGTATGGACACCCTGAGACCATCTGTGCCCAGCCAGACTTTGGGCAGGTGCTCCTTTCTGCAGCTGTCTGTGCTGGCGAAAGGGGTTTCTGCTCCCAGCTCATCCTATACTACCCATCACTGCCTCTTCACTTCCACCCACACCAGTCATGCGAGTACTCCCTCTAACCCAATTCAGTCAAATTGAGCCAGATTAGCTTAAACATTATCAACAGAGTGGGTTTTTGCTCACACAGATCATTTTGGCTGAAAAGGACTAGGAAGATCTCGTTCGCTGAACAGCTCACAGATCAAGGGGTCACAGTTATTTGGGATAAATGAATACAGTAACTTCTTCCATGAGCACAGACAATTGTAGAGCACTCACCTGCCAGAACTCCTCACACCCCAGGACATACTCAACATACCAAGGAGAAGAGCTAAATACGAACCTTAGTGTTTGGGGCTTCTCACCTTTTCTAATCTGTGTAGATATATTCAACATCTCACAGCACTCTTATTTTCCTGTAGCACTGATAAGATTGTCTTCTGTATTAGTCACGTACATCCTCTGTTCTTCTTGCTTCATTAACTGTAGCTCCCTGCTGCCCTCCACCACAGAATCAATAGCCCTAAATTCGCCAGATTCAACCAATGTGTTTCTCAATAACCACTTTCTATTTGAAAACACATCAGTACCACACCTTCCTATTCCTAGCAAAGTCTAACCAAGCAAGACAGCAAGCAAGAGCATCACACAGAACAGAGTGAAAGATCAGAGCTAAAACGACAGGCTCCTGCAGCTGAATATTGATTTCAAACCAGTGCATCTTACTTAAGCATCATATTGTACCGTTCTCTCCGATGTCAAATTGCATTAAGAAAAAACATCCCAAAACAACATACACTACTCTCTCTCGTGTGGCACTTGTCACTTTTCTCTCCCTTAGCTTCCCCCAGATTGTATCAAAAGCTTTCCATCTGGAATTGACTACTCTTTATATCCCACATCTCTGATTTTGCCATCAACTCCCATTCATTAGCTACTCCCCCGCTGAGCTACTGCCCACTTCCCTTCTCTGTTCTCCCTCAGGAGGCAGGCCCCCAACCACACAAGTATACAAACATACACATAAACATATATATATATATCTGTGTACAGATTAGGATTTTGAAGGTGTGTTCCCAGAAATGGTTAGTGAACACGTCTAGGTGTCTACCAGTTATGTATGTTTTAATGCACATTAGCTAGCAAGCTGACACTCTGGAAAGAGCCCTTTCTTTAATTTAGCCCAGTAAACACAAGGATTCTGCCAGAATCACAGAATGAGCTATCTAGATTAGACCTATCTATTGAGATCTATCTTGACTTTAAATCACACCTTTAAATTTTATGTCTGGAAAGTTCATCACAGTTCAAAACCACACACGTCACAGGAAGGGCGACACAGTGCTCCACAATTTCCCTCAGCCTGCACTAGGCTGTAAGTAGAGTTTCTCTCCAGTACCCAGTCCACAACACCAGAACCTGTTAGCCACAGGATGGGTGACATACAGCAAAGAGACGCATTACACTTAGCATTCCTAGAAGTTGCTGCCATCGTCTCTCCCCCTAAAAGGAAGGCATAGCTCTGTGCAATAGGTCTCTCCTCCCAAGCATTGCAACAGCTTCAGTTTCTTAATGGCTGTTGCAATCCTGCAGTCTCGATGGAATGGCACTCACGCAAGTACATAATCCCATTTTACTGTGAAGCAAACAGTTTTGTTTGTAAGCCACAAAGTAAGAAATATATCACAAAAAAAAATGTTGATGGAAGCTAAACAGCTGTGACATTTCCACAGAACAAAATACAATTAAGAGTCTCAACTGTGAGATGGAAACAACATTTCTTGAAGGTGTGATCATTATGAAACTCACTCTTGCAATATTGATAATGTACAATGGAGGAAAAAAAAAAAAACCACAACAAAAAACACAAAAGCAAAAACCCTTTCCCCTTCATTTTTAACATGAGGTACTCACATAATAACAATGCAAACTAGGTTTTAGGCAATGGCAGAAAATGAAATGAAATTCTTACTTTAGAGGCTCAGGAGGGAGCTTAGTTCCCGAAAGATTAATCTGCATCAAAGCAAGTGAGCTGCTGAAAAACTGTTTGAAGGAGGGAGGGACTTCTTTTCCTTTTCTGTAAGTAAACAAATTCATTAAGAAGTAGCATCTAGACACTCCTCATTCCAATAAATAGGGAATGCAAGCTGTCAGAATTGTAATGATCTTTTACATGTTTAATTTGCTGTACCTTCAACAGCTCTGTAATCAGTGGTTCTCAATTAGCTTAGAAATATAATGTCATCACAATGTTGATTCAACAAACAATCCTCAGCATTGCACTGCTGCACAGAAGACATTACTATCTAGCTTCTGTTTGGTGAACTACAAAGAATGATCATTTAGGTCTGGTTAACAGTGAACATACTTATACGTTATGAGCAGAAGATCAAACAGGACATTACAAAACCCCCGAAAGCGCCTTTTCACCACTAGAAATAATTACTCAGTGCTGGAGTAGCTTATCCCCAATTAGGTATCATCTCTAACATGGACCCAAGACACTGATTTGAAGAAGATAGAAGCTAACATTAATATTTCCTACAATGCAAGTATTCTACAAAGTCAATGTTCAGTCTCAAAGACTTTCAAAGGGTCCTCCTCCCAGAAAAGGACAAAAAAAGAAAAAAAGCATTTGTAACTATCATCAAATCATGAAAAACACAAACTTTAAAAGTGAAATTTAAAGGGCAGTCAAGTCAGTCAGACTTCAAAGCCTGATATTATGCCTCTTAGAGACAAAAGATATATATATAGACTTTCCACTGCACCAGTATCACAAAAAACGTATTAGACAAGGTAGCTTATTTTACAGCCATCTAGCAAAGAGCAGAAAGGGAATGAAAATATTTTGCTTGGAATAAATAAGACCTATTTCATAGAGCATTAAGACTTCCAAGACTTTTATAAAGTTTTAGGTTTCTTCTTAAAAAGAAAGGTGCAACATGAAATGAAGAAATGATAAAACAAAATATTGCAGGAGTTGAGAATAATGGCATTTAAGCTGTACCGGTGAGAAAAGAGAGTCCTGGAGAGGCTAAGGACAGCTAGATGCTGAAGACATCCACGAAGGAGGGCTCCACACACCTGGTTTAAAACAAAGAAGATTGATTTTAGTTTATATTAACCCAGAAAAGTACCTAGGGATAGAGGGTGGGGAATGTTTCCTTGGTATTTGAATATCCACATAAAACATCTTTACCATATCTAGCGCACACTCCGTGTTGGATAAATCCAGATGAACAAGGGCATTTGGCTGGGCCAAAAAATTGTACAGGCTCTGTAATTAATGGAGGAAAAAAAAAAGAATTATCCATGTTAATTTTGATATTGTGACACCAATTACTGGATAGCTACTTCTCATTACATTTTAGGTTTTTATTATAAAACTGCGCTACAAGAGCTGTGTCTGAAACTTCTTTTCACCTAATCAATACAACTTGCTTTACATTTGAAAGCTATCATTTTTTTAAATAACGGGGAAAAAAATGGTGCTAAGGCTACATTTACCAAACATTACTCTTAACGCACAAGTCACCTTGCAATTCACTTTCACAGCAAATGATCATCAATTTAGTTAGAAATACTTTGGAATGTCACTCAGATTGCTGTTGTATTTCAGAAAGGCTGATTGGTTTGTAAATTTAAGCCAGCCCCCTTAAGCATGAGGGGAGCAACTAATTTGTGTCTGAAGCCCATGGTTATTTCTTCGTATCAGTAGTGCATTAAAAGGCTTAAGGGAGAATACAGAACAGGTAACAAGATTTTAATATTGATGGCTTCAGTACTGCATAGGATATGCCACATAAATGTTAGTGCATGTAAAACTTACTATACGCTGTTTTATTTGGGGCTTCTTTTAGTCTCAGAGAACAACACAGAGAGATAAAAGTATGACCTAATTCACAGAAACATGGAACAACTCCACATGAAATCCAGCCAAACAGAGCATGTTCAACATTTCTAACAGATCCATCTTTCTAAAAATTAGGTCATTTAGCCCCTATACCTACAGTGCCAGAAAGGTCCCTGCTTTAAAATTCCCTGTGCTTTGCTAGGGTTTATTTTAATTGCTAAATCACAGGATTTCCTTACTCCTCTTGGAAAACTGTTCCACAGATTAAGAGATCTCAGTGTTAATAATCTTTTTCTTTGAACCATCTCTCTCTCTCTGACAGGCTAAGAAAAGCCCTACTTTTTGTATTTATGTTCCTTAAGATATTGTGAGTAGGCATCAGATTTCTTTAAGTATTGCTTATTAAAGTCGTACATTTTATTTTACTTTTTGTTTTTACATTATTTGCTGTTATTCTCTTTTAAAGAGTAATTTACTGTGTGTCTTTATTTACATTTAACTATTTGTTTGCTACCTTTTAAATCCTCTTGTCCCACTGAAACTTTCACCTCTTATGTCTGAAAAGATTAGTTCTCTGAATATGCTGATGAATCTGAAACTAGTAAGATCTGTGGACACAGTCATATCTGACTGCACTTTAAATGGTAAGATCGGATGACTCTAGTGTTGCATATTTTAGATGCTCAATACTTAAAGAATTCAAAACCTGACACTTACATGCACACAGCTTTTGATGCGAGAGAAATACGGATGTAACAGTCAAAAAATGAATACATACAAATTGAGAACTAAGTGGATTTTGGTTTGGAGAAAATAGCACTGCAGCTCTATGGCGACTGATAAACTGAACAAAGGAATTTTAAAAATAATTACATTCTTCAAAGAATCATGAGCTTCAACAGCATGTGTCAAGGAGCTACACAGATTTATTTATAAAAAAAACCCAAAAACTGAAAACCAGAAATTAAGTCTTTCCAAATCAAAATAAACCATTTGTTTTGAACCTTCCAATGAAACACTTATCACTGAAAAGATGATGAGGTTTTTTTTATTTGTGTTTTGGTCACTTTCAAACAGAACTCAGGGAGCATAGTAAGTCCACTGAAACAAGTGGCACATCTGCAGTTTTCTCATTTATCTGTAGAAGCCAAGGACTAAAAGCATGAACTAAAATTATGTGGATTTGCTTAGTCACGTGGGGCAATTTAATTCTCTGACTACATACTGAAGAGTAGAGATCAAAATGTTATTTTCTATCCCTACTAGAACCGTACTGAAATGAAGGTAAAAAAGGACCTAAACAAAATGTCTTTGTCTTTCTCTTAACAATTAATTAAAGCATCCATTCTTTAACTCCCAAATGAGAAGAAAGTGCTTACTGAGAGATCATCACCGCGGAGCGCGTTCCCTGAGAGGTCAAGATAGACGAGCGTGTTCGCGATCAGCGAGTTGGCACTCAGTGACTGGGAAAGGCTGTTCACCCCTGCCAAAAAAAATGTCAGTACTCAACTTAGTTGACTCTAGACAAAACTGGCCCAGATCCTGCAAGTGCACAATTTCAGCAGACACAGAAATACGCAAATGTTTAATGCCCTCCTTTTACCACCACTGTACTGCAGCAGAGGAATACAGGTCACCAGGCAGATATAAGACTCTTCGTCACCAGAGCATGCCTGGTTTTACCTGGACCACGCTCCACCAGCGGCCCTGATGGAGTCACAGTGTGTTATCGGTCTCAGACCCAGGGAAGAAGTCTTTTTGCCAAGGCTACAGAGGCTTTAACAGTGCAATCCCACTTTGAAACAGTTTTTCACAACAGAGTTTACTCCATAATGTTAAGTCAGTGTCTTCCTGTAAACAATAATATTTAGATAAAAGTATCTGTGGAAGCAGATGAAAGTATCTGTGGAAGACCAAGTACATTAACAATTATAATTGCCAGAACTTCAAAAGCAACTGATGAGACCTAGAAATTAAAAATATTTCAATTAATGTGTTTGCCTGTAATTTCAGAAGAAGTTAGTTAATTAAAATATCAAGAGATGCACAAAGACTCTCAGTTCCTGATCAGAACAAATACATATTTTTCACATGAAAATTAAAAAGCTCACATTGGGAACAAACCAGTCAGAGCTTTCTTCCTCCGAAATTCTTCAGCTTTTCCAAATACAAATTAGGACGTGGTTACTTTTAACTCCTTCAAATCTAACTATCATCTGAGGGCTCTGTAGCTTATCACCAAGTTCTTAATTTATTGTTGCCTTAATCTATTGCTGCCTTTCAAGCACTATGTGCATGTGTTTCTTGCATACATAAGCATTACTGTGCCCTTTAGTAGATGCAGTAGTTTTTTTGTAAGTGCCTGGCCAAAGCTATGAAGCAGTCAGGTGTTTTGATCTACTACACAATATTGGGCAACTTCTCAAAGCTACCTGTCAGTGAAAATGGACTGGCATTCAATAGACCGGACATGTCCATTCTTCACTTAAAAACTATTAGGGAATGGAATTATCAGTAAGGATGTAGAGGAAGCAGGTAGCAAGCCACTGGAGACCAAAATACCCCACGTCCGTGTTTTAGTTTTCCAAGCTTCCAAATATTAAGAAAGTTGCCTATGTTAGTAGTACAGCTCTTGGTTTCAGGAGGCTTTTGATACTGGAAAGAATCAAAACACAGTGACATCTTTGCCAAGTCTCAAAACTTTTCTGTTCATTGTAACTTTTCTTTTATCTTAACATTGCATTGTAGAATCCATGCCGTATCTATAAAGGGAACCTGCAAACAAATACTTTTTGAAACTTTGAAAGACGTGAAAGCTCTGTTTTACCACTCGAGCTTATAGCTCTGGAGTCACTTTAGTGAGTCTTCTCAACAGCATTTATAAGCAACAAGAAGAAGTAGAAATGAATGTAATACCCTGTCAACAATTCAGCATATACTACCAAGAACCAATTCTGGGAATTCAAGAGCAGTGTCTGAGTTTGGGGGAAAAGAAGAGCTATCAAACAATCTGTAACGTTGCTGCTTGTTTCATGTTTAAAAAAAAAGGGGCCAACTGCCCAAAATCAGCCACATCAGTGAAGGCAAACAATGTGAATGAGGGATTTTTTTAATAAGCCTTTGGCTCAGGCTCAGAAAAGCAAGTCCTATCTTCAAATGAGTATACTAGAATTTTTCATTTAACCAGAATCTTCAAATCAATAAATTTCTGTTTGAACTTCACCTACCTCATGCTGTACTCTAACAGTAATCTCACTTTCATTTGCAGACAATCTTTTATGCTCTTTTACCTCTCTCAGGAGGCTCAGAGTGTTAATAGCTCTCAGGAACTTTGAGATACAATATTTGAAGAAAGATCAGATGGGAAGTTACCACCTGAACTTCACTTCTCAATCTTAGAAACTTATCTCGAATAGAAAGCGCTTTTTAAATAAGGTCAAAACCAGTGAGGGATTGTACAGAATTTCTGAAACTGAAAAGCTCAAAATAAAAAAAATAAAAAGAACAGGGAAAAAAAAAAATCCATCCACCTTGGAGTCTACTGAATCCAAGATCCAAGGTTGCCTTTAGACTTTCCCCACGGAAAATATTACAAGTTCAAAAATAGCCTCCCAAGTTAAAACCAATTCAGTACTGTCTTCTTAAGTTAAAGGCTAACTGGCTAAGACAGACAGCTTTGCAGACAACCGAAAAGGTGAAGCTGAGTTTCTTCAGATCCAGAGAGCTGTAAGAATTCCAATTTTAAGACATCACATATACTTTTTTCAGGAATACTGAGGAGCTGCCATGGGACAATATTCACGGTCACATGTTAGTCTCTGGAGAATAGAAAGTTATTGCAATGCAGTTCACATGACATCAGTATTAGACATACTGGAAAATATTTTCAGCTTTTGTTTAAAGATTGTCTTAAAAAAGTGTATTAAAAACCTTCTTCATTCTTTTCATAATCTCAGAATTCATTTTTACTGACAAAAAGTTTTGTGGATGAACTTCATCAAGCTGGCATTTATTCTTTATGAGGACAGAAGCGTAGCTAGAGTGTTCTCTTGACTCAATGATCACAAGCACTTGCTGAAATCATTCAGATCACATGAAGAAAAGCACAGGATGAATGAACATACCAGAACTGCATGAATTTCTGTCAAATTCATGAACATCTAATTTCAAGAGTGCATGTAATGTTAGTCAAGATTCTTAATCAACTGCTTGTCACCAAAAATGGAGTTAGCAGTGGAAAAAACCAACCCCAGAGCTTAAGAAAGTCTTTCTAATGAAAATCATGATTGAATAAACTCAATTTAGGATTTACTGTTTACTTAAGCATAACAAGAGCTATAGACAGTCATTAAAAAAAAAAAACAACAAAAAACCCTTCTCTCCATCCATATTCCCCCAGGTCAACCCTTAAAGCTTAGAACATGGAATCTACACTTCACAGAGGAATAATTAAAAGGATAAAAGAGTACGGCTTCTATCTGTTATCAACTAACGTCCTTCATAGACCATAACTCACTCATCTTTTCCAGGTCACCAACATCTGTGAAAAAGCTGCAATAATGTCAGTGCATTTTTTTCTATTTTTAACACTCCTATTCTACACAGGACACCCTGGGTTTGTGCAGTACATTTAAGAGGTCACTGCATCTATTATTTGTGAAACAGCAATGCAAAAAATCCTGAAAGCTTCTGACTTGTGTTTCAGTGCTGTTGTTGCTTTTAAAATATACATAACATTTCAACTACAATATCAAATTGGAAATTTGTAAATTATAAAACAAGTAAGTCTTTACTCAGAGCAAACCACTTAACAGCCATTGTCACAACACCTGGTTTCATAAAACGATTGCATGCAAAACAAT
>NW_009604577.1:25542-44009 GCF_000690535.1 Cariama cristata | reverse complement strand
CCCTACACATTTTTGCTTCAGACATCTTTTTGAAGCATACATGAAACATACCATTTATGTCAATTCTAAATTTAATCTTTATTTACAATGCAAGTTCAAGCTCAAAGCTTACAGAAGCGAGTATGAGTTTTTCCAAGTGCTGAAGGGGACACAGAGCTCAGTTCATAGTTCAACAGCCCAGGACTGCGAAAAATGCAACTGTGCTTTTGAGAATACACATGTAAACCATTTACAGAACTACTTACTTTCTAATCTGGTAACAAAAGGTATTATTAAGATGGAAGTCTGAAACTTTTAGAACAAAAAAAAGAAGTACACTTATAAACGTACCTTTAGGTGACAAGGAAGTTTTAGATAAATTTAAATGTTTCAGTCCCTTTGGAAGTTTGGCGAACTGGATGCTCAAAGATGACACACCTGTTGGGGGAGCAAAGAGAAAAATGGACGTTTCAGGTTAACTGTGTGATCTCAGGTTTTCCCAGCAAAAACTGCACTGCTGGAACTACAGGAGGAACTGCGCTCACTGTGGGGGTGGGTCTAAAATGACCTTGTCTTTTTATGACCATAAATCTTTGAAATGACTGATGTAGTCAAGATCTCCTCTTTGCCAACCACGAACAGTTATGGAATTTTGCTGTTAATAATCAGTGAGCCACCTTAATTACTTTAAAAACTATATAATAGTCACGTACTTTTGAGAAGGATTCAAAAAGGAAGATATTGCACATGTCAACTAGTCAGCACTTGGGAAATCTGGAATCTTTATGGTTCAGTCCAAAAAAAAGCCCAAATTAAAAAACCGACCACAAAATAAAACCCAACTATGGTGCTTCAAGTGAGACTTCAAACTATTTTTATTTTCTTTTAAAAGGAAGGGCTGTCAAGGAAAGAGACACTCTTATGTTAGCTAACACGGCCCTCTTTTGCTGAGGTACACCTTAAGAGCCTGAAACCTCCACTGAGCTGTAACGGTCACTTAATTCCCTTACAGCCAGGACACAGGCTTGGAAATGCTATAACCACTTGCGATCCCAAACAGTAAAAATCTATTAAAATGCTGACACAGCCTGGATTATCTCAGCACAAATCTAATAAAAGAAAAAAAAATAGTACTTTTCATTAAAGCCCTTTTTCAGTGTATCCAAGTTCCACACTCTGTAAATTTAATCCTCCCATTTAAGCAAAAGATTGAAATTTGATTAAGAGGGCACATCCTAAATAACAACGGAACCAATCCATGAAATATTTATTAGAGGAATAAATCAACACAGAAACTCCAGGCTTAACCTGAGGTGTGAAATATAGACCTCTACAGCAACTCGCTTGGAGAGAAAAGGGCAAAGATAAAGGGGACAAAGCCTTTCACTTGATTCAAAACACAGTAAATGAAAAAGCTGATACCCCTCTCCACACATGCAGACACTAAACGGTCCGCTAGCATGTCACATACATATGTTCACTCTGTTTTTATCATATTTTACCTACCAATGACAATGAAAGAGCAGCTACCTTGCAGATACTGTTGCAGGGGTTTTTTTTAATGCTCTCTGCAAAAGCATGCTGTGTATGTTGGCGATAGGTGTAATGTCCGCGCAGCCCAAAACAACATACCGTATTTTATTTGTACCACCAAAATCTTAGACCCATGATGCCTTGGCATTGTTTATTGTAAAGCACAATGGTAACTGGATGTTTTCACTAACTTTCAGCAAGAATGAATCAACTCATATTAATAGGATTTTCTTTCATAGCTCTACTATTTAAAAACATAAATAAAAAAATAAATCTTTTAAACTCCTCTGAAGTAGAAGGCTCAATCTATCTTAAGCTGGCCTCAGAATTTATATTCTGTAGCTGACTGTCCACATTTGCTAAGTTGGTTTAGTCACTATATATACTTTTAAAATCAAGGTAGAGTTATGCTGGCAAAAGAGGAGAAAAAGGAGTACCATCAGAATCAGTAAGGATACCAGAAACGTAATTTTTTTTGTGAAGCATTTTGAGTAAGATGTACAGCAAATAATTTTACCTCTCCACCCTTGTATTTAGCTAACAACCTGCAGACCACTTAGCACTCTAGCAAAGTCGAACAATTTTAACATCTTACCAGCACAGGGGGTTAAGGATCCACCCAGTTATAAGATACAGGAATCAAGTGCAGAAAAGAAAAAGTGCTCCTGGTCACTCAGGCCCTTGGTTGCTCTTTAAGCCACTCATTTTTGCTAACCTCGTAACAGAGCTGAGAGCTCTAATGACAAAAGTAGAGTTAACTGTTTCCAGGCACACAGTTTTCAATTTGAGTATTTCTAGGCTTCGGTATGTCTGTTTTGCACTATTTTTAACAAAATACGAGATTAAATACTGATCTTAGTAGATCCAAAAGTGAAATTCCCATTGCTTTAGCATGGCTAGATTTTAAAGCCAAGATTGATAATAAACTTTCCAAGTGTTAGTCTCACAAATATTGACAGTACCATAAAGGGAAGCCAAACACAAATTCAGAAACTGGTCTCAGTGTAAATCACTTCATATAAACACTGCTTTCTCTTTGAACTGAAGCCAGGTTCTATGCCTCAGTTAAACTAAACACACTTGCCATGTTATTGGAATACAGACAGTTTCATTAATGTAATAATATAATGTCTTTCCTTACTGCTACTCAATAATATATAATAGCTTAGGGTGTTTTTCTTCAAACAAGGCACAATGATATGTTCTTCCCCATAATTCACACAACTCTAGGTTATTTCCCTTATAATTGCAAAACAATCTGGTTGAACTTCCAGTTCCTGCAGGTGATTTTTCAAGAGATACTTTCTGAAATCCATATGTTTACATGAATCCCCCTTATGCCAGCTTTTACTTGTGAAATGCTTGCTGCCCCTTCAGTTCAATAGTCAAATCTACCTTGCGCTCAGCGAATATCAGATCACAGGACACATAAATCTTTCTTAAACTGAAAAGCTGCAATATTTGCACATTGCAATTACAGTTAATTTCTCTTTAAGTACTCATATAACTTACCTAATTCTCTGATGAAAAGGTCAAATCTCAATTGCATGTGTGATAGGAGAGACCGAGATAATGGAAAAAACCCTACTAATTTCTCCAAGTTGAAGTTTCTGCATTTCATTTGTATCTTGTATGTGGTTACTGCAGAATGGTTTGAATCTATAGGTTTGTTGCAAAGAAAGTACCCTCACTGTGATATGCTTTTTTAAATAAAAAAATTAAAAAAAATCCCCAGCACTGTAGAATATCTACCAAATGTTTGGTCATTTGTTTTGCTTTCAAGATAAAAATGAGTTCCTTTTAAAAAAACCCTTTCATGTAACACAATCTAAATATACTTATTCACAAACAGAATCAACAATGTAACAGCCTTTTAACCAGTTTACAACAGAAATTTTTGTACAAAGCAGTTAGGTCTATGGCACATTGTAGTAATAATAATGTTCTTCAGCAAAACACTGGCTTTCATGTGATCCATATCACGTGAAGGATACCGCTTACCTTCTTAAGGAAAGTAAGCAGTAATCAGCAGGCAAGAGGTAATCAGAAGAGTTAAAGCAATTCATGTGAACAATTTTAAATAAAAAACTGTTGCGAATAGGTTAAAAACAAAAATAATTTCATACTTGTTTCTGGTCAAAAGGAAAAGAGATACAAAAGAGGAAAGGGAAAAAAACCTTTCCCATCTTTTTTTTCCTCACCAAATCAGTACAAAATCAGAGACATCTACAAAACTCTGTGTTAACAACATTCTGAGTCAGTCAGGTTGTAATCAAAATGGACAGTTTTTCCATTTTGAATCATGAGAGCAAAGAGACTGGAAAGTTTCTCCAAAACAAACCAAATAAAACAAGAAAAGGTTCACTGTATAAAATGCTTATTTTTCTTCTGGCCCAACAGGAGCACAAGATGGTCTGATCCCAGAACACTGTGTGTCTGGAATGCATTAAGTGAAGCAAATGGAAATCTCACATGGGCAGCACGGAAGGGTCAACTCCAGACTGAAAGAATGTAACCTTATTTTAAAAATAAATGCCTCTCGAGTGAAAAAGGGTAGACAAGGGAGGGGAATGACTTGATATGTACTGAAATCATGCCTAGCGGTGCCTAGTCTGAGAAAAGCTGAGCTGTTCAGCTTGGTTTTCCATCCGGTGGAGACAACAGCACTTTTCTTCATAAGGATGCCAGTTATGCCAGTATTACTGAACATTGCCAAGTACTGGCAACAAGACAGACTAGCACAAAGCTGAAAAAAGGAATAGTTTCAACACCAAAAATAAATATGGAATTAAGGTTGAAATAAAAACACAAAACCATCAGGAAAATACAAACCAAGCAACAAAGTTGCCTCATGCTTCATCTTTCAACTGATTACACGGCCTTCAAAAATGCACACCACTTTATTTACTCTCTCGTCCTAAACAGTAACTGTGTTCTATCTTCCTTTAAAAGAAACCTCTATGAAAATGTAATGAAATCTAATGAAATCCATGGTTGATTGAATACATTTAAGTATTTCCCAACAAGCTAATGGATACATGTAAATCAAAAAAGAATAGCTGTTCTCAGTCATTTGTGAACAACAGATATTTACAATAGCGTTACACACAGAACAATAACCTATTATTCAGGCAAAGCTGAACAGCGCAGCAGTAATCCTCATATTACATTTGTAGAAAGAGAAAAATACAAACGTTACAGTACCTCTATCTTCAAGTGGATTGCTAGCAAGGTTGATTGTATGGAGTCCTGAGTTGGGATTATGGGCTAGGGCACTGGCTAGTTTCTGTGCAAAATCTCTGCAAGAAAAGAAAAGAGAGGGAGAAAGAATCCTGTTATCTCCTCTATCAACAGCACATTCAGAGGTTTAACAGCATCAAGGGATTACTAGCCAGAAGTGGCCTATCCTACTGCAAAACAGTAACTGATTCTTCACAGCTCTAAACAATGTTTATTTGGCTAATTGGCTATCTTTCAAAGTGAGTTATTTTATTATTTATTTATTCTGTGACCGAAGAGACTGAAGGGCGCTCAATCATAGCTCAAAATGCTTTCAGTAGAGAACTGAAGATATAAAATAGGAGACAGACAGAATAACTGAAAACTCAAGCACATCCTTCATCTCCTCCATGCCAGGCATGAGTGGGATATATACATCAACTTGTGTACCACTAACCTCCTTCACTCACAAGCCAATCCCCTCACTTGCAGCAGCTCTCTACCAACAGTCACTCAAACAGATGGGCGTTGCAGCATATCCACAAGGTCAACAAAGCAGGAGTATTTCTGACCTTGTAAAAGACCAAGAACGGCCCTCTCAAAGAACAGCAGCACAATGATGAACTGGTCTTTGCTTGCTTCTTTTTACAGTGAGAAGCATCAAAGTATATAACTGGTTGACCAAAGTCCTAGCAACAGGTCTTGAGAGAGACGATGGTAATGCTCACAGCAGCCAGGCCAGGTAGCACAGATAGCTTTGAACTAACTTTAACCAACTATGGTAGGTAGTTGTAGCAGCATAACCTACCTCTGTTCCAGATCCACTTGAAAGGCAAGGGAACGTTGCCCTGTCCGAGAGCATTTTGCTGAAGCTCGAACTACCACCACCCACAGCACTAAGTTCAAAGTGAGCTTGGGTTTTCCTACACAACCACACTGTCAGACTCTGGTGTAGACATGTTCCTTGCATTAAGTCAGAAGGCTGCTCATTGTTAGCAGCTCTAAGACAAATCCTCAAACCTGTCCTTATATCTACTGGGAAGTTTTCAGGTCAAGGGACTAGCCCTATCGCTAAGACAAATCCTCAAACCTGTCCTTATACCTACTGGGAAGTTTTCAGCTCAAGGGACTAGCCCTATCATATGCTTTTGTTAAACAGACTACAATTTCAACATTCTTACTTCATCTAAGTTAGACACTGAGGTACAAATCAAAAATATGCCTTGAGCTTCCTTATCTCTCTGCCTTGAAGTACATTACCTTACCTCCTGTAGGCCAGTGGTGGAGAACTACCAGCTACATTGCTAGAAGAGTGATAATTAATGCTGCCCTCTTTCCTTGGGATAGATCCTGCCTACCATAAAACTAGTAGATCAGCCTGTGTCCTGAGAACTGCAGTGGAGGCAGCATCCTCTTCCAGTATCTGGAAAAAAGTGGAGACTGGACAGCAATAACTTGAATAGCTTTGGTTATCTGTTGTTGCAAGGTGTACCTGAGTACAGAGATGTTCCAGGGAAGTTTAGTTTCCCTTTGAAACCCCGTGTCCTTAAACAGACTCCTGGGGCTAGAACAGGTTCCAGCGCTGCAAATGCATGTTGATGGGCTGCCTTTAGGAAAAGTGTATTCTTTTCCTAAAATACAAGCAGCATGTGTATGTAAACACTCAACAAAAAGAAATTCTGGGCTTGAATCTCTGCCACCTGACAGGCCTCAGGGCATCCTGCTTCGCTACCAGCTGCTGCTGCAGAAGACTATGTATCTCCTGTAGGTCCTCGGTTACACTTGCCAACACTTTTTGGATACCCTCCAGCATTTCAAATGCCACTAAAGCCTGTGCTTAGGCAACTGAATCAAGCTTCTTATGTCCAGCCAAGAAAAATGAGGTTTTGAGTTAAAAAATAAACAAAAAAACCCTTTCTTCATGAGGAATTTCCTCCTCTTCCTTTATCCCTAACGGATTCTTGTCATTACAGTATTCTGCCTACACCTCTAGGCTTGTTTACAAACTCTGCTCTAGATTTGCCACCAATATAGGCAGGATTATCAGAACTTTTTGGACAACTGAGGTGTGTAAGAACTACTTAGCAAAGGCACAGTAAATCGACTGCCAACAGAAAGCACTGGATTACCTATGTAGGCGCACGGGGCTCCAAGACTCGTTTTGGGAAAAACTAATACAACTTCCTCACTCCCTGTGCAGCCTCTACCATAAACAGAGGGACACGGGCTCTGCTCACTGGGCAACATCCCTTCCCCTCCTTTGTCCATTCTTTATTTCAAGTCCTAAAATGTATTACTTTTTTTGGCTGCACACTTCACAAACAGAGTATGCAATGTAAGACCGACACTTTCTAGAAAGCATCAAAGTTGCTCTGTACGCATTACACAGGCATACTTGCCTGAACTGAGGACATTCAGGCTTGGAGGTAAAGCCCAAAAAAGACGCAATTTAACTATACGTATGGCAGAGTAAAGATATTTCACCAAGGGTAAGAATATCACAGATTTGGAAATCTCAGACAAACAAAACAATTCCTCAAGATCTATTTAGACATCATCCCTGTAACAGGAAAAAAAAAAAAAAGAGGACATGCATGGGAGGAACTAAATGGGTTACAACTAAGGACATTCAGAGCCCATCTGAATGATGGGAAGATGAGATGCAACATCACTGTCAAAGGTCCTGCGGGTACCAGCAGCAGGCACCTCTGTTGTCCCCCTGTCGTAGCTGGCCTCTCTCTTTGGAACAGGGCTGCAGAGGATGGTGTGGAAAGCGGTGGGGACATTTTGCCTGCCAGCTTTGAGAGAGTTATGCAAGTGCAACAAATAGATCATTTTCACCAGCTCCTGCAAACAGGCCTTTGCAGACTGAAGAATCTGTCTTGCCATTTCATGGAAATGAATATTCTGGTTATCACATATTTCCCATTCCTCTAGAACACCTCCAGGTTGTAACTCTTTTCAAGCTCATTTGTTCAGGTCATCCTGAACAATTCTCCTTTCCCTGAAATCTGCATATCACCTACCTCAGTTAACACACTTACCAAAACATTAGTGTTTGCTATATGCATTAAAGCCATCCAATGTAATCTAGACTGCACTCTTTACTCTCACCGTTAAAGAAATAGCAATGGGGACAAAATTTTCAAAAGCATCTAAACTGGCACAAATCTTATCAGATGAGGTTACACTCGACATCCTGTTTTCCCTAACAGCAAGTCCACACTTCCCTAGTCCTGGGTCCTTACGACTGTTACTGCACAATAGTTTGCTGTCTCATCAGCTGGGAGGATGACAAGTGTTTATGGGGCCATGGCCCAAATCAAATCACAAAAATGAGTGGCCAGAGGTAGGAAAGAATGGAATCATCTTGAACTGAGTCTGTTGCAGGAAGAAATATGCTCTTGCAGCTGCTCAGGTTATTTCTCAAAGCATTGCTCTTGGTAGCTCTTTCTTAACCTTAGTTTGGCATTCTGTCACAGCTCATTAAAAATGACTGGTCTGTAAGCTATGTGAAGGAAGATACCCAGCAACAACAGGATTTCCTCCTAGCAAGCAGATACAATAAATGGCAAAACTGACAAATGCGTCCTTGACAAAAACAGACAGACAATGCTCATCGGCGCATACCCACACCAAGGCAAAATGCCAAACACCGTGGATGTAGATGGAGACATGATGAAAAGCAAAGTCACAGGTTGATTATCTGTCAAGACCTGTTACAATTGAAACCAGTTAATCCAACTGTGATAAATTAAGGTAGGCAATGCGCAAAGGTAGTCAATGTATCTTTTAATATTAATGATTATCATTGGATTTCATGGCACATATTGTAAGAAAAACAAGATTAAAGTCAGGTGCTTGTGTTTGAATGACAGTTATTAAAGGCAGTGCAGTAGTGATCAGAAAGTTTGGGTGTAATTCCAAACTTGATCTCAAGTTTCCTGTGCCATTTGGGCAATTTTCTTTTAAAGATATTTCAATGCAAAACTCATTTTAAAAAGGAGAAGACCACCCAAACAATGGAAGAGGAGACAATATAAAGCATACCAAATATTTTTCCTGTGCTTGTTTCCCTTCTTTATTTGAAATTCAGTATAGTGTTCTGCTTCTCCCACCTTTCCTCTGCTTTTTTTATTAAAATAAAAATTCATTAGCGCTAGAGTTGATCTTGTCTACGTGATCTTGGACACTACTCTAACACTAAAACAAGCTACAAATACTTCCAATTGGGCTAGTTTGCAATTTGAACTTTGCTTCTGTTTCCTGTGAAGGGAAATAAAGCAAATACCTACTAACTACAACTTACTGTATTTAAAACATATGCAAGGATTAAATTGTATGGTTTACCTCTATGCATCTTTCTTTTAAGGCTATAGCAAGGCATTAAACTTAATTATCTACTTTCTTGCTTCTTTAAAAAAGTTTAAAAAATGTAGAAGTCTTACTATATTTGAGCGGACTGCAGTCCACAGTAAGATTAAAACCAGTTCTCTTGGGAATGAAACTATAATCTGTTATGCAAGATGGAACAATACGCTTTTTTAACAAAAGCTCAAACACTGTTTTTTAAATGATAAAAAAGTGTTCATACTTCTATTGGCAACCTTATTTGGACAGGAATAGTGTGAGTTGATTTAGGGTTTATGCTCTTATCCAATCCATTTTGCTCCACTTCACCCAACTCTCCACGCAGACTCTTAAAAAACATCAGTTAAAGGGATTTCTTGGATGTAAGGAACCTCTGGAAAACCTGATAAAAAGCTTGGGACTACAGGCTCCTCAGAACAAGGCAGACATCGAGTACAAGCTTTTTTTTCATGATTATTCTGGCTAATACACATCACATATCCCTTTTACTGGCAGTAAGCAGTAACTAATGCAACATTTCAAAGGAATTACTTACGTTCTAAGCCCGGCATTCTCTAATACCAGTTCTTCCAATCGATTGGACCTACTCACCACTCGTAGTATCTGCTCACAGACATCAGTGGACTGCCACAGAAAAGATAGAACAGCGTTAAAGAACACAAACATGGAACAGATGGTTATTGAGTTACAAGCTGGACATCATAAAGGGATTCAGGCCACAACCATCTTCTTGTCATACATAAATAGTAAATAAAAATACCAGAAACACCCAAGAGAAAGTCAGGTAGCTACAGAAGACTTCTGGAAAAGACTCGGAGAAGCAAGAGGCAGACTAAAAGCAAGTCATTTATGAATCAGGCCATCTAATCATAGGGGATAGAACTTTTACAGTGATAGCAAAAAACCCAAGCCCGGTGATTCAGAAAAAACGCTCACCTAATTTTTAAAGAAATCTTGTTCTTATGCATGCTAATCCTTCAGATGAAAATGGCAACTAATGCAAAGGAGACTAAAGCCTGACCAGGAATGACAACTAAACACAAAGAAAGATCTTACAAGGCAGACAAAAAAACTCCAAAAAACTCAAGAGCAGAAGCACTCTAGCTACAGGTCCTCCAAAGACTGCTAAGGACCAGTGTATTTCAGTATGAATTCTCCCAGCCCACATAGAAGTAAAAGCCATCTCATGATCTTACTGTTGTTGGATTCTAGAATTTGCATGGACATTTGCAAGTACCATAAACGAAACACAGTAACAAAAGAGTTTATTTGCTGTGCTCATTCAAATAGAGAGAAAAAACCTTAATGATTCAAAAGCCATACAGTAAACTCTGTACCTCATCAACTTTTATTATAATCTTTTATTTCGCTTCTGGATTCGCCTTTTTTTTTTACAGCACACACTAACCAAAATTCATGTGATATCCAAAGCTGAATTTCAGTCATGATCATGAAGTGCTGAAACTATTCTGTTATCTGCTTAAAAACAACGATGTGACATTCATACCTGGGTCATCTCTGTCTCTAATGACAGTCTGACATTTTCTAGTTTTCTTTTTAGGAGATTCAATTGGTTTAAAAGTTTAAAAAAACAAAACAAAACAAACCACCACCACCAAACACCACCAAAAAAATACCTGCTCTACCACACAAAGTCTTATAATCCATTACACAGGAAAGGTGACAATTTTTTCTGAAGACTGTCAACTCTGCCATCTTCCCAATTCTATCTTTGCCTTCCATATTTTAACCATTCAGAATATTATCACAGTGCTTCTACAGCACTGTGATTGTAAGTGGAAAGTTTCATGCATGTCCTATAAAAACACTATGGATACGGTCTATCAAACACAATGTCAGAGCTGGACTCATGAAGCACAATACGTCCAATGGCCTCCAGATATGTCTGACCTCATACTGACCCTCGGCAGTGTTCCTATGGCACGGATTTACTGTCCAACAATTTACATTTTCCTGGTGTTTTTGACTGAAAATGGAACGTGTGGAAGATTGTGTTTCTTTGTTTTTAAGGAATTGATGCATTTTCAAGACTGACAAAGTTCATTTGTTTTCTACAGAAAAGTTGCTAAGAATGCAAAAAACCCAACTTTCACATAAAAGTATCTCACATACATAATACAGTCAATTCTTGTTCTAAGCAAACTACACCGGCCAGTCTTCTAACTAAGCAAACTATCTCATTTCATTGAAGCAGAAACTGATTAATTGCACTCTACCTTTTAACAACGCTGATTTTAACAGCAAACTATAACAGGATTAAAAATACCCCCAGTTTCATTCTGTGCATAATTTCAAGTAAGATGTCGCAGCAAGAAAGAAAAGTTTTTTGCCTACTCTTCTGCCAAGAATCACATAAGCTAGTTTCTACTGAATTTTCATGGAAAATGATAGCTCAGGAACGCGATGAGAGCATTTTCAGGTCAATAAAACTGCATCAGCTTAAACAAGATGAGACACAATCTTCATTTTTAAGGACAAAAGCTTCTGGATGCAAGTGTTAAAGCCATTTCTCAAACCACTAACTCTACCTATGACTATAAACTTCCAAGTTTAGAAGAAATAGTATATTTTGATATAATTAACAGGTCATCTAATTACTGATTTTCTTGGCCCTTTCTTCAGTAGTCCAACTTGTTTAGATTTGCCCCCTTTTTGCTTTTCAGAAAGAAAACTCATACGGAAAAGTATCAATGTCACACATCACTACATACTTATTAGCACCCAGGTTTAGCTTCAGACAACTGGGAGAAAAAAAAACCATCAAGTTGCAATGAAAATTACAAGGAAAAACCTTTATGTGCAAAAAAATCAGAATCTGATTATTTTTCTTTGCAGCTCCAAAAAGCAACTGCTATTTCCAGATGCTTTAAAGTTAATTTCCTGTTTAGTCACCCAATATTGTTTGGGGAAGCTAGCAACACATAATGAAGTAGTTTTATGGACTACTGTTATTGCCCAAAGTTTTCAAATTTTATTCCCTTGAAATTTTGACAAGACCTGACTCTCGGCAGTGTTTCTATGGCATGAATTAACTATCCAACAGTTTATATTTTCCCGATGTGATTAAGCGGGGGCAGGGAGTCAATACATTGCCCAGTTGTACTTGCTTAAAAAAGTTCACCTTGAAAAACATAATAGCATCCTTTAAAACATAGTACAGCCTAGTAGAAACAGGTATACTATTTCAATTTATTACTTACTAATTTCAGATCCTTGGAGGACAGCTTTGTAAACCACTGATTATACTCCAGAGCAGCAACTATAGGTATTAAGTCTCTAGAAAAAGAAAAACACTTTTACACACATTTCATATAATTGTCGGCTTTGGTTATTTGAAACAATCTCTTAAGTGTCCCTCCATATCTAATTCCTTGTGCTTTTGCAATGCTAATTGCCTACCCCCCCCCATTACAGAAAGCTCTGCATTCTGAAAAATGAGCATCACCAGCAGCTGTGTGTCTTTCTCCTATTTTAATACAAATTTTTGACTGGCCAACTGACATTCATTCTAGCATGAATTTTTAAATCAGGAATTTGTCTGGGCTGCCATTCCTACATTTAGCGCTACTTTTTCTTCAGTCTGTGACATATTTAAGCTTCTTAATCACTTCTAATTATAATTTAGCATGACGCTAAAAAGCTTTTTGGCAGTCTGATGATTTAATATAATTCCATGACTGAATGCTTCTAGAGAACACCTCCTTGTCTCATCTCTATAGTTACATTCCCCCAGGAAGCAGGAGACCTGCAAAAGGATAATGTGACTTTCAGCACAAACCCTCCTTAATTGTAAAAGAGACTTCACAATTGAAATTCTAAATTACTCCTCGTTTTCTTCATTCCAAGCCTCTTAATGTGATCTGCTTTCCCTCTGTTAAGTTTCTCCAATAACAAGCATTGATAAATGTCACGTCCGTACACTACCCTCCAGCAGAATCATCCATCACGCACTAGCACACCATTTAGCAGTGCAGCACTTGGATCATTTTGATGCAACATATTAAATACATATATACACCTACACTGGGATTTAACAGCTACTTACAAAGCCCTTGTCTTTATAATGAAACAAAGAGCCATAATATACATGAACTTATTGGGTCAGAAAAATAGTGCCATCCAAACCTCAGTATTTGCAGGGAAAAATGTAAAAGTATTGGCTTTTATAAGCCAGTTCCACCCTCCCAGCTTTTCATTCAGGACATTCGCAGGTAGGCACAGATATGCACTAAACATGCAGCATCCTTCTTCCATCTTTTCCTTCTTCCTCTCCTTCAGTTTTCCTCTACGAACATTCAGACACTTCAGGGTGGTTGTTAAACACGTAGGAAAGTCAGGAGACAAGGCAACATCATATGGACAAGCTTTCAGCAGGCTATATTGGGAACTGCAGTTGCTAGATTTGGAAGTACAAGCTCATCACTAAGGTAACGCTACGAAGGTGCAGCATTTTGCTGCAAAAGACTGTAGCCTACTAACTGCGAAGCTCATGCAAATAGACCGCTTTCACACTCCTGCAGAGGAACTGGTGTGTGGTGGTGTCCTTCAAGGATTAAGCCTGTTTTCCATCTTGTTCACAGCACACATCAAGTCTCGTGGTGAATTCATTTCCACTGGCACAGTATAGTCTTATCAGCTTCATGAAGCATACAGATTTATTTCTGTCCACCACGTTGTTTTTGTTCCTACACACACACACTTTATCTCCATGTAAAGCAGTAACTGACCAGTGAAATGTTAGGGGGGGAAATAACAACCCAGAGGTATTTTCCTCTTAGGCTGGGCAGGCAGGAACCTTGCTATGGAGTAAGGAATGTCCACACACAGAGGTTTGTTCCTCCTTTACCCTTCCCTGGAGTGATCAGTAAGAAGGTCATGAATTAGCAGCTTTGATGTCCCTCTTGTCAGTGCCTTTGCCTTGGAAGTGGAATGAACACAGGAGTAATTTTTCTGGTGTAATTTTAATTCATCCACCCAGTGGTAACCAGCCAGTCGTAGCTGGTGGTGAACACTGCAGGGCAAACGTTGGGCAGGCTGACGGTACCACCATCACATTGGTGGAGCAGAGCTCTTCATGCTGTGGACCACCACCCCCAAAAGAGGCAGCAGGTACCACCAGCAGTTGCATTGCAGCTGTTAGCATCACCTCAGTGCCTCCAAAGGAACAGATGGACAACAATGGGGGATCACCGAATGCAAGCGTTTATACTACCAGGGAGCAGGTAAGCCAGCTTGGAGAGCTGTCAAGAGCTCAGTAACTTCTGGGCAGGAGAGTGGTTGGAGGCAGAACTTGCCTGAGGCCATCCCTCTCCCCTCTCCTCCCCAGGCCTGGGAGGGAAAGGGCTGAAGGACAAGGGCTGCTCAGAGTTAGTGGGAAAACCACCACACTCACAAGAAGTTAAAGAAACATTTGCTGCAGCAGGACAGGAATATTTTAATACAAATCAACCAAGCTGATTTGCAAATTCTCATCTTTAAATAGTTTCCTCTTCTGCAGTATTCAAGGTCTGTTTGTTCAAAACCTAGACAAGCACAGATACCGACACCCTTCAGAAACACCGACCGCTAACCCCCTCCCACACACACCCACTTTCTTCCCCACGTGTGAAGACACTGGAACCCCTGCACTTTCTGCAGTAGCCTTACTCTCTAGAAACTTTGCTTTATCAGATTCTACCATCTGATTTTAAGGAGAAACTATATAGTTTAGCCTTTTTCTCATTTTGTTCAAATTTTTGAAGGTGCTTCTGACCAATGAGGGTCCTTTAGGAATTTACCTCTACTCCTTCTCTTGCTTTGAGCTTCCCTAACCTCAAAGCACTTGTTATTGAGTTTTCCTTTTCAAAATTAAATACTGCTTTATTCACTTCATTCTATTAAATTCTAGATTGGTATTAACAATGACCTGAATTTTTTTGCAATATGGTATGAAAGAACACTGATGACCGTTTCCAAAAACAGGGCCTTCTCATAGCTTTCCCTCATTGAGTTATATTGAATTGCTTGTAGTCATTAGTTTGTTTACTAAATTACCATTCAGAATAAAGTAAGATTTACAAAATGTAAATCTGTGCCATCTTAAAATGGAAACAGATTCTGTTCTTCTGGAACGCAGAAAATCTCTCCAAGCTTCAACAACATTCAAGCTTATCTAATGCCTTCACATTTTTTCAACATCTCTGTCCTCCAGTGTATTTAAGATGGCAAGAAATCTAAACAGCACAAAGAAAAAAAACATCTAACCAATCACGCTTTTCTGACAATTTTTTGAGTGTCCAAATATGCTAAAACATATGCTACACAGATTAAAATCATGCTACTGAGTTAAACAAGCCCTGTTCACGTTGAGTCTTTTTTTTGTTTTTAAACAATTATACGGTTCACAGCACAACATAACTTCAGATAAAACCTCAGAAGTCACGTTCCCATGTGGCAAGCCACGCTATGCACTCTAAGTGTCAGATACTCTGGGAACTTAAATTCATCTATAATTCATGTCATTTTATGTTGACCTCTAACAGAAATGCTTTACTAGTAAAACCACAAATTGTTTATTTTTGCAATGCATAGTCCCTGTATCTAGAGAACTGCTGTACCCATCCTACCTCGCTTCAGAGCTACTCCACAATGTGAAGTATATAGTTTCAGTAATCCCAAAAATTAGGTGCACAAGATGTACAACAGTCTCTCAAAATCCAAAACATGATGGCATATTGTTAATTTTTAGCATTCTCAATGTGCTAAACAGATCACAAAATATTCACGTATATTCTTGAATTGACTGATATCTCAGATCCTAAATTTGTATTTTTAATGAATCACATAAGGTTTTGGATTCTTTAAAAATCTAGTTTTCTTGAAATTTCAATCCAAACCCTTTTTCTCAGTTCAGTTCTCAACATGTAGAAACTCTCATCACAAGAGGGATTCCACGGCATGCAAACGGTTCCAAAATTGTTTTGCATCTTTGGACTTACACAATCATGAGACATTTAATAAAGACTTTCATTAACAGCACAAATGTATTTCCTTAGTGATGTCAATTTTGTAAGGAATACTTCAATTAAAAGCTTTTGTGAAGCAACAAACCCATTATTCCATTTTCCGAAAGCCAACTCATTTGAACCAGCTGAGGTATCCTAAATACTTAAAACAGTTCTTCTATCTACTCTTTCCTAGTAACATTTTTCTCTCCCAATAAATTGTTCAAACATGTAATTTCTACTGAAGCTGAGTATCTGTAACTTAGTTTCACAAGAAAGCCCATGGTCTTTGTCAGCACTTCCACCTTGTAATATGTTTAAAGCATTCTTCTGTTCTTGTCTCACATTTGCTTGTGCTGAGTAGTATTCCTTTCCTTACCTTCTCTCATCAAGGCTTAATCAACCAAACAGTCTTTGGCTACATCCGTCATGCACTAGTTGCAGCCCTGTAGTCTTGTTCGAGTTACCTCTGAATTAGTCAACACAAGTACAGCTTAGTAACTTTGCCATGGCATTCAGTGTAGACTGTGAAAACCCACCACAGAAGCTAAGTAAGTATCTGAGTGGGGCTTTCTGAGAGTTTACATACTAGATAGCTTAAAGCTGCAAAGAATGTTGTGGCAAAATATTCTTATTTATCTACCTCCAAGTTCAGCCTTCCTGTTACAATATTTTAATGTTGTACCTCTGACAGATTCTTAAGTCTTCCACTGGGCTTTCCCAAAGAAACCAATGCTTTCTCTATCTTATTTACAGTTTCTTAAATTTGTCATTTTCCTTGTATAATGATGGATTTTAGTTAAGACTCCCTCACATTTCCTTCTACTTAAATACCTTTGGATTCAACTTTCTTAGAATCCAATTTTCCCAGCCAGCTAAATTCAGTAAACGAAATACAACACTTAGCTAAGTTTCAGCATCTCACAGCAAAATTACCCTCAATTACTTACTTTCTGGAAGTACACATTTTTGATAGCATCTATGGGAAGTGGAGAAACTACTGGCTGGGATTCAGTTGAAAAACTTAAACCTTCTACTGACTTGCTGGCAAAAATAATTTCCTTTACTGTGTAAAACGACTTTGCATAAGTAAAGACTACATAATTTCCTTTTTTCCTTTGCCCACCAGATGTAGTTGTGTGTTTTCTCTGCTGAATTTGAGCTCTTATATCCACCATCACAGGAAAACTATCTATCTGCTAACTTTTTGGAGTGCTTCCAATAGCAAAATATATTTATCTTCTCAGGATTCTCAATGAAATGTGATCTCCATAGGGTTTTTGGGCAAAATCAGTAGCTTTGTGCTGAAAACTAAAAATGCTACAGACGGCAATTTCAGAGGTTTACGCTTTCAAGTAACAGCTATGGGACCATCCCACTTTAGCAAGGGCGGGTGAACCCTATTGCAAGGGGGAACAAGGAAAATTCACAAAATATTAGCATGGTTACTGAATATTGTTTACCTGTGGTCAAGGTGACTGAAGTCTTGCAAATTCAATTCTCTGGTATCTTGTGTCAGATAAATTGTATCCACATCCTGTTAAAATTACATAACCAAACACATCTTTACAGATGGAGTTTTTGTCCAAGTACTATGATTTACCTTTCTTTTATCATTTGTACAGTTAGCTGAAAAGAGCTCCAGAACAAGACCTGTACTCACCCACTGTACTTCTTCTCTATAGGGAAATCCAAGCCAATCACAAACACAGGCATACATCTGTGAAAAGCCTCCTAAAAACAACCCAAGAGAGTATTTAACATAATAGTAAAACAAGCAAACAACAAACGTACATCTAAAAGGATTATTTAATACTTAAAGATTCAGTCTTTTAACACTCACTCTCTTTTTCCCTTAGAAGGGTGTCCATTGTGCTGCTGAAAGAACCTGAGACTATCCTATCTTTGCCTGGTAGGTTGCAAGAAAGCTTAATATAGTGCCTTCACCTACCAATCAGAAGTCTGCTCCATACTAATTACACCTTAAAACTAATTATACCTTTACAAGCTTCTGCCAGAAATAGAATTAAACTTCCTGACACTGCAATTCCAGCCTTTTTATATTTGAGCCTTTAAATTCATTCTCACCACAAGGTCCAAGTTCTGCCACTGTCTGACTGTCCCACAGGGCCTGGAGATTAGTCAGTCTTTCTGAAGGCTCCATAGTTACTTTTTTCAGAATCCTCCTAGATGCAAAGGCAAAGGGGGAAAAAAAAATATTCATGACTGTGAAAGTATTTTTAAACTCATAAATCTTCTTTATTTCAAGTACAATTTTAAGTGAGTGTATAGGAAGAATTACCATCTCTACCACAACTCACTTCTCTACCTAAAAGTCACACACATCACGATGTAGCCCAG
>NW_009604577.1:0-25511 GCF_000690535.1 Cariama cristata | reverse complement strand
GAATAACATTTATTTGTCTTGTCTTTCTTTCTAATGATTAACCCTGTGACTACTGGAGCAACTAAGCCCTATTCTATGACAGGTTCAATCAAGCTAAGGAGACTTGTGGCCCTCATCTAACACAAGGATGCCCAAATTAGGGGAGAGACACAGTATTATTGGTTACCCTGAAACTATTGATGTTTATACATTGCTTTTATGCAGTAAAAGCACTATGGTTCAAAGAGCCACAGAGCATGCCAAGTAGCTACACGAGGCCTCTAGGCTGTACTCTAGATACCCAGCTCCAATCTTTGTAATTTGGTATTGTTCTTCCTCCCCCAGAGAGAAACACAATCCCTTCCTGCCTTTTAAGAAATGAAATTATCTGTTCTTCTGAATGACTAGACTGTCTTATGAACTCCAGAATTCCATAAAACAGGGACGAGAAACCTCCTTCTCCCTTCTTGCCTGTTCTGGTCTTATATCATCTGCTCAACTCCAATGTCTTCATTTTGGAAAGCTGTGGCATCTGAGAGGAGAGCAAGAAATTTTATTTTTTTTCGGGGAAGCAAGCACTCCATACAGCTACCCGAAATGCTCCAGCAACGTTCCCAAGAAAGCCCAGAGAGATCACATATAGAGCTCAAGGCCTTCACAGACACCCAAACACACATAGCCTTGCAGCCCTCTTCACTCTACTCTTTTTGCCTGCATTTCTCATATCATTACTGAGGTTTTACAGCAAACCTGCTCACAAATATTCACTTGAATGCATGCTTTTTGAAGGAAGAGCTCAATCTCCATTAAGGTAGTTAATAACACTGCCACAAAGGAAAGCTGGAAGTAAAAAAAGAAGAAACTGCCAGCTGGAGTTTATGAACTTGATTTCCTACTCCACCTACAGGAAAGGTGAATAATAAAGACATGGACCCAAAATAAAACATGTAAATCTAGCCTGACCATTAACATCTAATGTCTGTTACAAAAGTCCACTTATAAAACTCAGCATGTCTGGGAAAACTCCTTTGCACAGTCTGTTTTCTCTGATATCACTGAAAAACAGGAGCTGAAGAGAATAAGGAAGGACAGAGAGAAGAAAGAAAAAAAAAATGAAGAAAAACCTACTGAGAATTGCTGCAAGATGATAAAAGTTAGAGGCACAGATATGAGAAAAAAACAAAGACAAGAGCAATGCAGAAAGAAGCAGAGTGAAAAAAAACTAAAAAAGGAGACATATGATCCAAGGAGCCAGTTAAACCATGGAAAATATATGTCAAGACTGCCCAGGGTTCTGTTTTGAAGAACAAAGCTCCCAATCATGTGCATCATTTCACAACACTGAAAGTAAACAGAACTTTTCCCTCCTCTCCCAACACAGACTTTACTTCTAGGGGGCAAAAAAAACCAAAACCAAAACAAAACCCAAAAGGAGTAAATTAGAACAAAAAGCCAGAACTTAAGCTATACCTGAGGCTGGAGAGGCAACAAGGTAAAATGAAAACTTAAAACTCCAGATACCTGCATCTTCCCTTCGGAATGAAGGCTCTTGTGACCCTACCAGCCCAGGCGTAGCCTACCTGTGCTCTGCCCTGCCTCCTGGTTCTGCCATACACCTGGACAAAAGCTTAGCGCCTGTCTCAAGGTGTTTCTCATATCCTCGGTGCAGTTCTGAGGTCAGGGTGGGAAGACCAGCAGACAAGAAGCAGTGGCTTGTCACCATTTCCACACAATCTGTTCCCACGAGAGGTGCCCTCAGAGACACTTACACTGGTGAGAGTCCAGGGAATATCTTCCTGAGGCAGGTCCCGATATGCGCCAGCACCTCGTTCACATCCTCCGAGGACGCCATCTTCATGGAGATGCTGCATTTCTCAGTTTCCATAATCAACTACAAATAAAAGGGCATGAGGGCAAGAACTGAGTATCATATAATTCATGTCCATTTAAAAAGGAGAGCATTGTGAATGCCCGCTAAATGCTCTGCATGCTAGTAGGAATCTGTTACTCTCTTAAGACATGACATAGCAATGCTCCAGGTAAAGTTTCTGAAAGTTGCTCTTGAATGTGCAAGACCCCCGTACTCAAACTTTGCTTTTTCTAACAGTGCCCTGCTTCCCACGGGAATAAAATTTTCAAAGGATCTTGACCTCAGCTGACACTTTGAAAACTAGGAACTTTTCACAGCATTGTCCTCTTTTGAAACACGTCCCAGAACATCAGGAGAAGTGAGTGCAGTCTGACAGGAAACTACTGAATGAGCAAGGGCCTGCTTCCTCCAGCAAAAAGTAAAAGTCTTTAATGGCTGTGATCCTCTGGAAAAGCTCTAACGCTTTGATCTATGCCGTTTAAGAAAATGTTACGGTAATATATTGTCTCAGTTCAGATGAAGCAGTAACTCAGCTAACATAACTGTCCCGCTGTCTGGGGGATACGTGCTTCAGTGAGGGGGAAAAATAAAGCCTTTTGTAGTCCATCTCTGTTATATAGAGAGTGTTTAGAATCAAATCAGATTACGGTACGACTGACACATCAGGTCTGCTGCTGCTTTCATCTGTATCACAGGAAGCAATGTAAGGTTTCTGTCTTTTCCAATGTGAATATTTAGCACAGCCCAAGTCACAAACTCTTTTAGATGAGGAGCTGTGCACACACAGTAAGAAGCTAACATTAGGAATAAGTAAGAAGTGCAGACATACAGTATGAGAGGGGATACTGTGTAGAAGATTGGTTTTTATTGAAACTGGTTCCCAGGGCTCTTTTGGTTCCCAGTTCGTGTCCAGGGTCATCACCAGGATAATCCTCAAAGAAGCTGTGTTATCCCAAAAGCACATGGAGAATCTTCACACCTTTTCCCACAAATTCAACTCCTTTCTAAACCTGTTGTTGTCACTCCCTGAAGATGAATGAGTGGGCACAATACTATTGTTTTTCATCATCGTCAATATTAACACAACATTTCTCCATATTACTCTGTCCATTTGTTCACTTATCTTACAGTGGAAAGCTCTTCATGGCTTTCTGTGAGATGCCTAGCACAAGACTACAGTCTTCAGGTATCACGGATATAACACACTCTTTGCAGGAAAACTGCAACAATAACATTTGCTCCACAAGCAATAATCTAGGATTCTGCCTGCCTTCAGCTATAAGCCTTACACATTTAAAACACAAATGAATATAAACATGCAAAGCCCCCAAAAATATTTTAAGAAAATAGTATGCCAAGTGAGGCTGCTGAAAATCCCTTGTAAACCCTGCTACAACAGTCACTGTCTATGCCTCCAGGAATAATCAGCATTAGCCATCATGGCATCTTAGTACCTTAAATAAACAAAGCCACAAAAATATACACAGAATTTACTAAATATCTCCCCATTACAATAGTAAACATCTGGGCCTCCCTCCCCCCCTCCTTTAAGGAAAGCTTCAAATGCCAGGTTAAAAAGATGACATGTTAAACACAGTAAGAGCTTTTCAGAGTTCAAATAAAGCGTCAGACACTCCTATTTTTAAAAATCTCTTTAAAAGCCAAACACACATGAAACGCATGAAGACTTTGATACAATTGAACTGTCAAATCTTGTCAACACGCTTATCTTATGAATGAAAAATCTATTAAAGGCATTCTTCTTTTCAACACCTTCTCTTTGACATTCACTTTTCTGGGCACATAACTTGCTGGCAAATATATTTTATGTTGTATACAGTAATGGCAGCAAGAGCAGCTGGAAGCAAACCACTTCTACCCGCAATGTAAGCAGTAGCTTTTGGCTTCACCATAAAGATACACACTGCAGAAGCCATTCAAGCTTGCGTGGTGATGATTATATATCAGCCACCATTGTTTTATCATCTCTGAGAAAAATATTCACTTACAAGACAAATGAAAATGTATACCATTTTGAATTGGGGAGAAAAAAATTATTTCTTATCGTCATCTCACCTGCACAAGACATTCCTAAAATTGACTCTCTAAATTCTTAGCATTATTGTTAAGACTTCAAAGTAGCACGAATGTAAGAATGGAAATGTACAGTGTGCTCGCTGGATGGGGACACATCCATGTTTGAGCATTACCTCCTCGATTGGAACAGATTTAGCCATGAGTAAACAAGTATCTTTTATCTAGAATACACTCACCTGACCTGGTTTACTGGAAGTTACTCCTTGGATTTCCAAGTAGCTGAAAGTTAGTTCTAACTGCAGTTAAAAAAGAAAAGGCCATGTTAGTGCAAGCATCTTCTTATTTTAAAGAGCACTTACGCTTTTCAATGAGATTAAGAAAACCTTGGGCAAGGCTACTGTTATTTTACATCAATTTCTGTAACTGAAACTAAATATTTATTAATATCTTATCTGCTCACATTTTTCACTAAAAGAACACTTACATTCCCTTGTTACAGGTTCAAACAGTTATTAGATGTTATAGCAATACCACATTGGACCTTTTAGTGCAAGCTATAAGCACATCAGCTTGTAATAAAATTTATGACAAAATTTTACTATAAAAAGTATCACTTATACAATATCCTACTGTTGTGTACGCTTGTGACTGAATAAACATTAATTACAATACTTGCAGCATCACAATTACTCTTTCATTAGTTATACTGATCACAGGTGTGAAAAATTTTACTACACAGAAGCTGAAGGAATATGTATGCACAATTTTTATTATACATACATAAATTAAAAATACCATATATAAATAGATAGATACAGATATAGATATATAATGCTCGAGACTGCTTTAGCATGTCTAAAAAGCATGAGAGAAAATAATACATTAGCTTTGCCTGAGTGGATTATCTGTACAACAGTCAGGATAGGCAGGGAAGAAGGATGAACATACTGAATTCAAAGGGAAGCTTAGAAGAAGGCAGGAAAGTCCTCTCCTCCAAGGACAAATCTAGGGCTACAGGGAGTGTGCTAAGATCTGAATTCACAACTATGCAGATAAATATCTTGACAGCTGAGATATGCAGAAAGAAACAAACCTCCCGGACTGAATCGCAAGCTCAGAGCAAGACATTAGCATGGTCATTTCCCTTTGTTTATCATTAAAACCATTGTAACTGAGAAGTCTGAATTGCACAAAGTTTCCTGTACTTTATCTTATCCTAGGCTCCCAGGCTAACTGGCAAACACCATATTATTCTATTTCTGTATTTGTGGTAATCTTTTTAAAAGATGACCCTGAATGACTCCTGGGGTGCTCAGGACGCAGCTCTCAAGACTCCCTCTCCGCAAAGGCTGCAACAGCCCATTGGGAAGTCAGGAACAGAGGTACCAGTTTCCAACCCTAAGAACCAGCTAAAAGATTTCCAGAAAGCAGCAAGACTGTAGGGAGAGCTCCTAAACGCTACAGTCTCGCTGGTAAATCTACAAGCAGTCACGAACAGTGTTACCGCAGGATGAAGCTGCCCAAAAATTCCAATTAAAATAGTTATGATGTGGAAAGCACTGAAAATTAAGGGGGTTTTAACAAAATAGAAGACCTGTTTTAAGCACTTAGCTATGTTATCCACTCACAGCTGCAGAGATTAAAGATGTTATTACTATTTGTTCTTTGTTGCCTATCTTCTGAATCCTTTTCCCTTCAGTTGCCCTCAGCATTTGACAGCATGACAGAAGATATAAGCACCCCTCAACCATTTCTGTGCCAAGTTCACCTTCCACCAAAGACTTAACTTAGTAACCAAACTTTACTCTGAAGTTTTGGAGGAGTCTTCACATGCTTATTCTGCTGGAGGGGGAGCATCCACAGCAAACCGGCAGTTTCAGACCACAGAGCTGCCACCGCGGCTGCTGACGAAGCGAGCGTGCACAGGGAACGGAGGCAGGAGAGGCAGAACCACCGCAAGCATCTTCCCAGCGCCCACATCGAAGCCTTGCATTTCTCCCAGGGTAAGACATTCACTTCTCTTCAGGCCTCTTTGGTGCCTTATTTCTAAGCTAAGACTGGCAGGCTTTTGTGATGACAGGACATGGCCCTGTGCAGTTCATTCAGGTCAGAAAAACATACACACACACAAAAAAAAAAAATCCATAGCAACTCTTGTTGTTGGCTACTGGAGTAAGCTAGACTACATATATAGAAGTGAAAGGCTCTTCTTTGCCAGCGCTACTCAAATTTAACAAACGTATAAGACTATCTAACATTTGTTTACCCAAATCACGATGAAATTTTAGGGAAAACTTTCCATGATTGAAATCTTTTCAATTTTGCAAATTATTTACCCACCAGATTGAAGGTTCTGCTTTTGCTAATATAGAGTGTATGTGCAAACACATATATATGTACACATGATCAAAAATACTTCTCTGTTCCCGAGAAAAGTTTACACAGATCCAGACTCAAGAATTCAATCTGCAAAAATCCTCTTTGACTAGAATTAACAAATACCAGGAAACGTGGCAACATCTCTATAGTTCATCTTTGGTTCATTTTTCTAGTTAAAAACATGGATTTACAGTCCTTGCTTTGCAACAAAAATGCAGAACACATTCTAAACATCATCTACCATCTACCTATGAAATAATTTTTACAATATGAAATAATTTTTTACAAGCTTTTAAAAAGCATATTCTCATTTATTACTTAAAATTATCTTTTTTTAAAAGGCTGTCAGTGCCTCCCATTTAGGGACCTTTCAGTTACCAAGACAGCTAATTTCACAGTTTCCAATTTTTTCAATCAAAACTTAATGAACGCTGGCACTAGAAATATGTTCACAAACCTGAATTACACTCCCACAAATATTTCATGCACTTATCTGTGGGCTTGAGGACACATCCAACATTTATTAATGTTGCAATTATGTTTCATATAGACTGCAGCAAGAATTAGCAGGCTTTAAATACTGCACTTCCTTTCCTGTCAATCCATCTAGATTAGTGGAAATGAACTGACTGGAGCTGAGTGTAAAGTTAGGAGGTGGCCACTGCAATATCCTTGCTCTAAGGATAATAGTATGGGTTGATATTACACTTAATCAACCTTTATTCCTTTCAACTTTGATCCTTATTTAGTAGATACATCTCAACAGTATTGTTTCAGGAAAAGTGAAGCTTGGAATCAGATGTAGTAACAACAGTCACTCAGAACTGGCCATCTCACAACATACTCCATTTTGTGAGAGGTCCCCGGAGGAATAAAGTGTCTGCTGCACATCCTCAGCCGTCCTGCTAGGAGTTACTGTGTGCCAGTTACATGCAAGTTCTCAGGCTCAAAAAGCTTCTGAGCAGCTTCTGAAAATACTACAAGACTTCAGAAAATTCAGAAAGTTTCACTAACCCTGCTGGAAATGAAACGCATTCTCAACCATCCTAATAGTCGTTCAGATATACAAGTTTAATTTTGACACAAATCATGAGCACAGTTTCTTCTGATCACCTTTCTTCTATTTGTTATCACTAAGGTCACACTTCTGTTAGTACAGCATACATATTCTAGACTTCCATGAAAACTGAAACAAGTTTATCAACTATGTAAATCTATGTAACAAAAGGAGTTTTGAGGGGTTTCTGTAACACTAAACTAGAAGTACAGCTATCTAGACTTCCATGAAAACTGAAACAAGTTTTTCAACTATGTAAATCTATTTAACAAAAGGAGTTTTGAGAGGTTTCTGTAACGCTAAACTAGAAGTACAGCTACTCCTTCATACTCCAAGCCCTAGCCTTCAAGAACTTTTTGATAAATTACAATGGTTTTGTTATTATTAAACATGATCACCATCACCACCTGTCCATCATATTGTCATTGCACTGATGTCCAAGCTGTTCATCAACTGGCTCTGTTTCCATGCAACCGGTCACCAAGTCCTGCCTTAAAAAACTCTGGCTGAAAACTGCACTGATCCAAAGGCCAACAGACAACCAACTGGATATATCCGTGCTGCAGGGACAGGCTGACCAACTGAGGGAAATAAATTTCAGCAGAAATTGAAGCTCGAGTTCTCCTACCTCTCAGTCAGCATCTTCAAATCATAGGTAAGGATGGTCACATTTACCAGTGACCACAATTCAGTATCTGGTATCAGTCACTCTACTTATTGATCTTGTTTCTTCTATAAAGCGTATATAAATATACTCACACACACACTTACACACCCACGCACACACACACAGGTGTAAAACACAACAAAATCGAACATGTGCCAAATTCCCATTCATTAATTCCAAGCTGCACAAGAGGTGTTCCTCCACATCAGTCATTTTCACTCACATCGAAATTATCTTTCTCTGCTACAACAATTGTCACAGGAATAGGAAAAAAAAAAAAAAAATCACCAGCATTGGCAAGGCAGATTGGCAAGATGCTTTTCAAAATGAGCCACAGAAATCATCAGAAAACAGCAGAATTTAATAAAACTCAACATTATCTGCAAATCAAATACATTCCTATTTGACACCACAAACACTAGAGAGAATAATGTCATCAACTTGTTTGGATGTAAAATGTCCCACTGCAAAGATCATCAGGCTCATCTCGGTTCTTCTTGTTGGTGTTTCCAAAGTAATTCTTCACCCACCTGCACTTCTAGAAGTTAAAATCCCTCTGAAACAGTGTGTGTGTGTGTGTATATATATATATGTACACACCCACAAATCCATTTAAGACAGACACTAACGGAAGCACCATTCTAACTCAACACTATGCAACACACCATTTCTCAAGTATTACTATTTTTTCTAAACAGATGCACAAGTATAACTAAAATCATAGAATCACAGAATTGTTTAGGTTGGAAAGGACCTTTAAGATCATTGAGTCCAACCATAAACCTAACACTGCCAAGCCTACCACTAAACCATGTCCCTAAGCACCACACCTACACGTCTTTTAAATACCTCCCGTGATGGGGGCTCCACCACTTCCCTGGGCAGCTTCTTCCAGCACCTGACAACCCTTTTGGTGAAGAAATTCTTCCTAATATCCAATCTAAATCTCCCCTGGTGCAACCTGAGGTCATTTCCTCTTGTTCTATCACTCGTTACTTGGGAGAAGACACTGAACCCACTTTGCTACACCCTCCTTTCAGGTGGTTGTAGAGAGCAATCAGGTTTCCCCTAGGTCTCCTCTTCTCCAGGCTAAACAACCCCAGTTCCCTCAGCTGCTCCTCATAAGACTTATGCTCTTTATGCAACTTTGTTCATGCGATTTACATTTGCATCTAAAAAACCCTGAATATTTATAAAACCAGAATATTTATAGAAACACAGTGACTTTACCTTGGTGGGAATCCGAGATGTTAAAAGAAATGCCCGACATGATGCCAAAACCTGTTGAAAAAAAGAACAGAATTTGTAAATAATATTCCAGATAAATATTTCTTAAGATTCTTTTCCAAGAAAATCCTGAAACCAGAGGGAAAAAGCCTTTAGCAGAGTGAGTGTTGATTTTCTTTGCTGTCATACACTGAAGGAAGCAAAACTGGGCTCAGATCCAATAGAGCACAGTGAAGAGACTGCTGCAATCTGATCTAGTTAGTACAGCATCAGTCAGTACAGTCAGTACAATCTGATATAAAAGCTAGTTAGTACAGAATCAAACTGAAGAATTTTATTGAATCAACTTCTCAAGAACACCTAATAGAAATCTTAATGACATTTTAAAAAGAAGCAAGGATAAGAAGTTCTACCAGGAACATATGATGTACTTAAATATAACGAAAATATGCAAGATAAATAAGGTATTAGTAGTAATATAACAGACCATATGCAAACATTTTCTTTTGGACACACTCGGTGCATTTCTAGAGTAACAACGCAAAGATTTCTCACTGATACCATTTCTTCTCCAGCAAGGACAATGGAAAAATGCATTTAGATTAGTGAGACCAGTGACTCTGGGGAGAGAAGACGATGAAACAAATACTTTGGAAGTTATCGCCAATCAAAATATAATGATATATAAAAGTACCACTCCAATCTCCAGGAGCACACCCCACTCATAGATTTTACACTTTGCAAAAGGGATGACTTATTTTGCAAAACTACAGTATTGCTTTTTGATTTACCTGCCCATAGAATTAGCTACTGTTGGCTACATGTTTTTCCAGACAAAAAAACCTGAAAGAAATTTAATTCAAACATCTGGATCAAAATCCTGCAGCATGTGCAGAGCTTTTCAACATGTTTTTCCAGACAAAAAAACCTGAAACAAACTTAATTCAAACATCTGGATCAAAATCCCGCAGCATGTGCAGAGCTTTTCTCACAGCTGGGACCTCCTGAACCCAGTTCTGCCTGGTAAGTGTCCATCTCTAGGTGAGTAGGTTGACACAAAAAGTGTTCCTTGCTTGGAGAGGGAGAACCAGCCTGCGAAGGGAACCCAGCACCCAGCTCCGAATACTCTTTGCAGATTGCATTTGAGCTTCAGTATCTCAGCTGAACCACGTCTTGCTGAAACCTAAGAGCACAAATGCTGTCCTAGTATTGGGTATTAGCAGACAGTTTCAGGGTTGATGTGATTAGACCTAGTGCTCTGGTTATCACTGATGTAGAGCCAAACCGTTGTGGAACAGTAACCGTTGCCTCCTGCAAGGCTCACCCCTTCACTGAAGGCCCGTTACGCTGGCTGGCATGCCTAGGCCCTGTCAGACAGACCTGCCTCCTCCTCTTGCCCTCATGCATGGGGAAGAAGTCAGTCTCTCCTGCTCTCTTCCCAGCTGTGCCTATCACAAGAATGTCCTCTGCAATCTGGTGGGCAGATAAAGCGGAAGGGTCAACCCAAGGGGTTTTATCATTGCACAACCACAGTTTCCCCAGCCCGTACAGCAGCTCTTTCTCACAGTAATAAAACCTTGATTCTTTGCCCTCCCTCACCCAGCTCCTCAGGGCAGCCACCCACAGCAGGTGCATGTCCCTCTCCTGGGAGCCTCTGGGGAGGATCAGACCCTCAGTCACACCCCTGCCTGCTCACAAGAAAAGCTTCCCTACCAGTAAGAGTGCTCCTCTTGTCCATCATCGCGCCCACAAAGAAACTGCCCAGCTCTGAAGAGGGGTAGGTGATCAGGCATCCTCCCTGCACCAGCATCACCAGTAAAATGCCTCCAGAGCAGCAGGTAGAGCAGCTGCAAGAGTTTCTCCTGATCTGCTTCTGCTCACCACATCTCCGGTGCAGAAGTGAGACATTTGGGGGACAGGACAGCTTTTGAAGAGCTGCTTTCTGTATTTACCTGCTAGGTAGTGCCTATAACATTAGAGAGATCAGTGCTCGTGTGTATGCCACCACAGTGGGACAGCTGGTTACAGGAAAATCATGTCACAGTCCTGTTACAAAACATTTGCCTGCATATATGGGTTCAAGCTACTTTATGAGCTTAGACAGGGTCCCTTTAACATGATCACAGTACACATGAGCTGTCCAAATAACAAAGTTAAATGCAAACTAGGTACCCAGAAGGCTGTAACACAGTTATGTTGGAAAAGGATGTTCCGAGAGAACACATGTCGGTGTATATTCTCGTGGAGGATGTACTAATGCTCCCAAAGCAATCTTGTTAAAACTAAGCTAAAGTACCCACTTACCTTAAGAAGATGTATTTACGTACAAAGGGGAGGACTGCTATAAAATGATACTCCCCACTCAGCCGGTAAAGAAACTACTCTTGAGCAATAAGATGGTACAAAAAAGCCTGAGCCCTCTAATCCAGTAACACTGAGGTTTCTACAGTTTCCACAGTTGAGACTGTCAAAAACAAGTATGAGTTTGATTTTTACATAAAGTCAATTGAAGACAAGGTCGACTATTACAGCAAAATTAATGTCCCATCTTGACAACAGCAGGACTAGATTTATTTTTTTTTTTTTACAATAGCAGAATTGGCCAAGAGGAGGCTTGGCATTTAACACAATTTCAGCTGCTAAAATCCATGCATCGTGACCCTTGAAAGGATCAGCTTTACTGCTGTTTACTGCTTTCTGATTACTTTTCGTTCAATCTTTTCAAAATTTTATGCGATATCTGCATTTTAACATCACTGGTTTTGTTTGGCAACTCAGTAGCCTCTACCTCAAATCAACCTGAGACTTGTTGGGTAAGCTGCGAAACATAAACAGTTTTCAGTGACCTCCTTCTCCTCGATAAGGCTGCAGTGCATAAACAAATAATGGCTATTAAGATACCAGCTCACCCACTTCTCTGTTAATAGGATTCTGCATGGTTGTTAGTACTTCCAAGGCAACGGAACATACATTATAGACTACTTAAAACAACTTATCACTCTACTCCTTCCCTTGCAGAATACGATGCTGGTGCCAAAGGCAGAGGCACCAGCGGTGTTTTCACACTGACAGTTCAAGTCCCCTTTTAAGCATCGAGCTATTTTTGTGAAGGCAGTCCCAGGTCTCTGTGCTTTCCTCTGACATGAATAACAAGTATGTGCTTAACTGCACAACTGCCGAGGGCTTTCAGAAGTATTCAGGAGGGCTGGGTTTTATGAATAGGCAGATTCTAGATTTCCTGGAGTTTTTAATTTCTTCACACAAAGAAACTAAAAAGCAAAAGTAGCCACTAGTTACTCTCCAGCAGTTCTCAAGCATCTCATGGAGAAGATTCTGCCATCGTTATACTTATTTTGCACCCAGGGAATCTTGAGTACAGGAGAAGGAAGGTCATGGTCAAAGTCACTTTGAAAACCAGAGACTTGGAGGAGCAGACCCTTGTTCCAGGGACAACTCTGAACAAAGTGCTCCCTCGCTCACAGCCCATCCAGAATGTCAGCCGGGCACAGTGTACAACCTACCTTATCTTCTGACAAGGAAATGATTGCTTGTTCAGCTCAACGCTCCTCCAGAACCATTTTGTTTGGTCATAAGTAGTATTCAATCATTAATAAAGTTAAAAGATCCCAGCAAGAGATAAACACATGCAAGGTAAAGAAAGAGACTCAGGAGTGGCTTCACGCTTTAACACACCTGTAAGCCAAAAGGTTTGCAAGTGACTGACGCGAAGGCAGCAAGCATATCCAGGTGAATTTTATACAGGGTACATAACCTGGCTGCTGCTCCATGGAAGGGACAATAAAAGAGAATTATCTTTAGTTTACAGTAGCTTCAGTCTGTCTTCCTACTCTGACCTTTTTCAAGCACAAAATAAGATTACCATTTGAATGTTAAATGACTCCTACTCAGACACAGATATCAGAATTGATGCTGCCTTAACATTTTTTGTCACTCCAAATTCCATAACGCTTCTTACACTGCTCATAATGTACATGAAACAAGTTAAAATTTCGAAATTAATTTGGAAACACTCACCAAAAACATACCCTGTAAATTATTTCTCCAGAGCCTCATGGTCTACAAGGTCATCTTCTATTTACCAGAATAATTTGTTTCAGTAAATAAAATTAATTTGAACAGAGATCTTTAGAGAGCATAGCAACAAAACATAAACATACAGATGCATTTAATGATTTATTGCCAAATCCTAGCCTTATTACCCATCTCAGGGCAGCAAGTTAAATTAACAGGGCTGCACTGGGTTAACTCAGCCACTCTCCCTGGCAGTCAGTCTTGGGAAGATCATGAGAGCAACACAGCTCTGTGCTAATTGCATCTATTTTGTCAGACAGACCACAGCAACTCAAGCCACCTATAGATAACTATATTTAAAGTGGTTTCAAATTCACAACCAAATGAAAGAAATATTTTAAAAATCACTACTACCCTTTTTAAAATGTCCAGGAATAAAGAGTTCTGGAAAACACAGTGAGCATACACGGCTTCGTGAATAAATATTAAAAAAAAAAAAAAAATTTGAAACCACCTGAGCACTTCATGGGTCCTGGGAGTCGCACGACACCACAGAAGTTTTGAAACTTCCCCTTGCTGAAACCTCAAAAAAAATGATGGATTAGACAAATGTTTTTCTCTGGCTGGAAACTGATTGACATGGATTTTAAAAAAACAAAACAAAACAAAACTTAGTACTTTTTTGATCAACTGTTGCAGTTTTATTTCTTAAAATACACTCTCTGATCCTCTCCTTCCACCATAGTTTCTTTCCCCACCAGCATTTGCCATTTTGTCAGCCTCAGTCTCTTCCATTATAATTTACTTGAGGAAAGAATCATTTATGACAGGTTTTCCTACTTAGATATCCATCATTCTGAGAATCCTTGAAGTCCAGAAGACAGTTGCTTTTCTTTATATACCTCTTAGTTATACCATTCCTTTATCATTATTCATTACCATTATTATCCCACATATCATCATTATTTTTTTAAGTTTCCACACTTATTAGTTGCTTTATGATTGCTACCGTAAGCTTTCCATTACTACTCCTGCTTCAACATCTAATGTACACATAATAACGTGAGGTAAAACAGCAGCACTAATAGAGTTTTTGTTTTGTTAAAATACGGATGAATCAATACATGTTAGAGCATCCAGTCTCTTTCAGTCCCTATAGGATCGACCGCTCATTTCCCGGGTTGCATGTCCGATGTTGTAAATGCTCCATCCTGAAGCAACTGGAGTTCGATTAGATAAAAGACCCCTTTCAGAACCATGTCAGAGGTATTAGAGCTGGTTTCAAGTGAGGCAGTCTCTGTTAAAAGCACTGAGCCTCCCTACACAAAGAGGCTACCTGACATCCTGGACGTCTTTTTGGAGGGCTAATTAGCTCAGGCACAACACGAACACGTATGCTGCTTCTGAAACAGTGGTATCCCTTGGCATAGGGTGGGCTTCTCTGCAGAGCACTGACACCAGCAAAGCTGCCCAGTTCAGCCCCGATCTAAGGGTTCGCAGCACCGCCACCTTCACCCATAGCCCTCTCAGTTGGCCGAGGTTGAATTTGACTCTGATCACTTGGTCTCGGCTACTTTTAAAGTGTCATCTATGATAAAGTCATTAACAAGCGTTATTCATGCCTATTCCAAATGCCTATTTATTTATCCACCAACACTAAAGCAGTAGCTGGGGATGATCCTTCGGGAAAGGGTTACTGCAATTCAGTTCCTGGCATTCACACACAAAACCCAGAACTTCTCCCTCCGTGAGCTGACCTTAGCCAAGTTGAACACATTCCCAGGCTTGCCTAAGTCCCCAGTGCCTGTGCGGTCAGCCAAAGACCTACACAAAACCCACCCCAGGGCAGACCCTCAGCAGTAAGGGAAGCTGTTGGTTGCATCAGTCAGATTCTCTCCTGCCCAAGATGGGGACAAGCTCTGCAGCGCAAGTAACGACCTTGGCCATCCCCACGAATGACTGCTTTGCTGCTTGTTTCTCTATGATCTTTCTTGAAGTCACAGAATCAACGAGGTTGGAAGAGATCTCTGGGATTAGAGTCCAACCTTTGCCCTAACACCCCCATGTCAACTAGACCAAGGCACTAAGTGCCACCTCCAGTCTTTTCTTAAACACCTCCAGGGATGGGGACTCCACCACCTCCCTGGGCAGCCCACTCCAATGCCTAACGACCCTTTCTGTGAAGAAAGGCCTCCTCATTTCTAACCTGAACCTCCCCTGGCACAGCTTGAGATTACGTCCTCTTGTCCTGTCACTAGTTGCCTACCATTGCTTCCTCAACAAGGTCCCCTTGCTGGAGCCACGGCCAGAGAGCCTGCCTGCCCACCCTCTGCCCTGCCATGGGCATGCCGTGCGGAGCGTAGGTTTTCACTTGTCCTTATTGCCTTCCTACTCCATTAAAAACTCAAGCCTGATCTGTTATGGGCCACTAATTTCCATGTTTTCTGGATGGCAAAGGATGGTATGGGGAACAGTTTTTTAGCTGAAATGGATTTTTACAAAAAAGTGGGGTCAGATATCAGAACTGCTGGCAATAAATCTGCTGTGTTTAAAGAGAAGAGGAGCAAGGTACCTTTAAAATTAATTTACCGCACAAGACGGGACACCACAAGATGGCACAATGGAGTGCTTCAGTCAAGTTTCCCTTTCAGTCTAAGTTAGAGAGGACCCTTTTAACAGAAATGCTTATTTAGCTATTGTAGAGCTGTTCCAATATGCAGAGCATTTTCTACTTCAGAGATAACAATGAATAAGTCCTCCTTGGAAGACAGTTAAGAAAAAAGTACCTTTATTTTAAAATTGACAAAAAAAAAAAAGGCATGGACATGCCAAGAGATTTGCCTAAAACAAAAGGGCAAAATAAAATGGTAAAACTTGAAAGAGAAGCTTGGAGTAAATGGCTTCTAATTCTGAAGTATGAAAGGAAACAACACAGTTTGGAGGTTTATCAGCAAATTAAAACAGAATCTTCTGCCTAAACCAAATTCGTTCGTTAGCTCCTCCAACATCTATAACACTACTACCACTATCACCTTCAGGCAGTGTCCTAGCCCTGCAAACTGTTTGTAAAGGACGCATAAATCAAATTGTGCTTCTTGAATCCCTGGAGCACAAATAAATATAAGCACTTGCTATAACCCTGTCTGCACTGTACAAATGACCCAGCTATTCCAGTAAAGGTGGGATCGCAGAAGATGCTGAGACAGGGGTTCATCTTTGCCTGGACACCACCAATGGCAGCAACCAGAGCCACTGGTACCCCAACTGTCACTTGAAGTAGCTTGTGATGTGGTCACCAGTAGTGCAGACTGGGACTCCTCTGATTCACAGACTTTACACTCAAGAATTTTGTATTGGATCCTATCGTTCCCATTAACAGAGAGCTGCTTGCGGAGGGGCAGCCATTTACTGCGTATGTGCACAGGGCTCCCTTGTTCTTCCAGTCCATCAGTCAGTCATGGAACAGATATTCATCGTGTTTCGAGAGACGTCCAACACAGAGCTTTTAAGCTGAGACAAGCCCCTGCAAACTGCAAAATTTTCTTGCTGTTCCTCCACCACCACCCAATTCCCAACAACAAAACACCGCAGTGTGTAAAGCACTAAATACCAGAAGACCTCACTACTCTGTTATTTAAGCCTGCTCCAAGTCATGCAAATAGGGGAGAGAGAGCAGCAGCATTTCATGGATACAAAGTCCTCTCCGTGGCACTGGACCCAGCCTGGGCTGACTCCAGCTGGGATAGAGAAGGGGAGCGGGAGGGGTGCAGGCTCAGCCACATACATTCATTTGTAACTCATCCATGAGGCATACAACCCCAAAGGGGTTTTTTCCTTCACTGTACCTATATTAGACATAAATAGGTCACTAGCACATTAGTGCTAATATACCTTTATTTGAGATTTTTTCCCACTTTCACTCTCCTCTGTGTACAGCCATTACACAGATTCACTGTCACGAAGTGCCACAGCAGGACACCTTCCCGACATACCAGCCGTTTAGGACATTCTAGCCCTCCATACTCAATTAAATAGGTTGAAAACATTTTGTTGACTTGTAAATTCAAAAGGTCCTGGGTTTCTGTATTTTCCGTGCTATAATTTTTTTATGCTCTCACATTACTCTTCTGCATCATAAAAAGAACATACACACACCCTTTAGAAAAACCCTCCCACTCCCTATCCCTGGTGTTAACAGTAAGAAACATCCGTACACCTTCCCTCGTCCTACACAGAGCCTCCTGGGTTTACGGACAGCAGGTAAGACTGGAAGCATTTTGGTGGGCTGCGTACGACGCTGTTTCTAGGCAGAAGTAGCTGGAAATAGATTTTGCTATTGCAGTGCTTTTATTCTCATCTTCTTTAATTTCATCCCTTAGAAATGCCAGATAAAACATTTTGCAGTGTTCCTTGGTGACAGGGTTGTTCTCTTTGTAAGTATGTCACATGCAACCATAATGCAGAATTTTAAAGAACAGGAAACAAAACAAAAACTTCAGGGACAGCACAAATGTAATTTGATGCATAAGCATTTATAAGAAACTCTTCCACAACCATTCATATTTGCTTTTAGTTATCAACAATTAAAGGAAGACTCAATTACTAAAGTGCAATGCACTTAGCTCCACTTAATATAGTTCAGTAAGTTCCACTTAATATTTTAAAATAAATAAGCACAGTAAAACAATTTTCCTCAATACCCACTGCCACAAACCACAGTCTCAATAACATTGACCTTGGACAGCCCCGAGAGCTAAGGACCAGAGAAAGATGTCAGCTTAATAAATCTGTAGAATTACGTCTTTTTTGTCCTCTCCATGGCATCTACAAATTGAAACACAAACCCAAAGCCATGGGTGGAGAGTTATGAAAACCTTCAAGCCAAGGTAGCTCTTTCCCAAGGAAACCACTGTCACAGGTGCAAGATAAAATCCTCTTCCCCGTTAGGTCCAGAGGGGATTACTCAAGGTCTGCTCCTCTACATTGCTTCAGGTACAATCTGACTGCCTTGTCCTCCTTTTGCTTCCCCACAGAAGCCTTTTTCCATCCCTATCATCTGTAAATTACAAAGCACCTGCTGGAACTAACACAACTGTAACAGCTACTCCATCCTTAGACACCTGAGGTATGCTGAAAGTCTTCATCTTTTTATAGTTCAGTATCTTAAGACCACTAATCTTTCAAGACAGGAACGGTGCTTAAGTGCTAGAACCAGCCACTTGGTCGTTTAAAATCCTTAAAAGCCACCACTATACTCAGATTTTTGTGTTATACTGTTTTACGTTTTATAAGATGATCTCTTTTACAGGTATTTTATTTCTAGTGTATCACACTTCCCCTCTGCTAAAGAAACCTTTTCTTTCAGAGCTTTAAAACACCTTCCAGAAGTGGAAAGAAGAGAACAAACTACCCCCTGTCCCAGCACAAGAAGGCAGGGCTGGAAGGGACCCCTCTTCACGGCCCATTGCCATCCCTGCGCACAGTGGGCAGTGAAAGGGAGGTCCCTTCCAGTATGGAGCTTTCCTATAGCTCCCATACTTACTATTCAAGTGGTAGGAGCTGAAGATGGCTGAGGCATCCTCTGTGGGCTTATCCAGTGCCGACCACCCACCCACCAGCTTAACTGATGAGCATCTAGCACCTCCTGGGGAAAACAAGACAAAAGCTGCTCTGTCAGGCACCTTGCTCTTACAGCCAGGGCAGCTAAATAACCGAGGCGTGAGCAATGTCCCCACTCCCCTGTCACGCAGGTGCATGATGCCGGATGGATTTATTTCTTATGAAATTCTGCACCAGATGATAAATCCCAGCTTGAAGTCCCTCCTCCTGCTCCCACTCTGTATCTAGCAAGCAGGAAACCCAGAGGCCAGGCTGGCTTCGGGCAGTGACACAGCTGACTGCGTCTGCCTTCCCCTTAGAGGCAAATTCAGGAATTGCCACATTCCAGGAAAGCAATTTTGCCTTCGACATCCTGCAAAAAAAATACTTGCTGTTTCACCCCACTCCCAACACACACACTGTCTTGTCTGCCTAAGAAGTACAAGCTGCACGCACTGGGCAAAAAACCACTAAGTAACCACTGATGGAGGGTTATTATTCTTTGTGCTGATTTTTAAAAGTCGTATGACATCAATTATCTAATGCTGTTTATTATTAAAAATTAATATGCTTCAGTCCAATATAAAAGCTATTTTAACACTTTCTGCTTTTGTGAGGATTCTTATTTAAATGTATCACACTAATATTGCCTGTGGTTTACTTGTACAACTTCTTATACAGTATATTAACCTGACAAAATGCATGTAACAACAAAATACCCCTTTTAGCCGAGAACATGAATTTCTAACAGCCAAATGGAAATCAAACTTTGAAAAAACAGCGGGAATCATGCTAAAAACCAGAAATTACAATCCACTGAATGCAAAACCAACAAATAATTCTGCTCTTCAAACTTAAGAATTAAGTTACCCAACACTCAGTAAAGAGTCAGCTCCTAGCTCTACAGAAGACTCCAGCGGTTTGTAAACTACCTTTGCCTCTGAAAAACTGGAAAAAATTCAGCTTGCTTCCCCAAAAAGCCTTCACGAGATTCTGATGCAAAGGTCTTCTAAGTCAAACTGTTTCTCAAAACAGTATTGTGGGTGAACTCTGGTTTTGTAAGCACTGAGCCACATGCTTGACGCTGCTTAATCATTGTTTCTTTCAGAACAGGAGCAGAAGAGAGCTTTTACAAGGTTACTTCACTACTGTGAACTTGAACAACTGCCTCAGCTTGTCAGTGCAAGCTAGAAAAGCGTACGGTGAACTAGATCTTTCTGGGCTTTATCGGTTTATCTAGAATCATGATTTACAAGCTCTTCAATTTGTGGACTCTCTTAATTTTCACTATGGAGGTACAATCTGCCAAAAAGGAAAGTAGCCCTGAGACCAGCCTTTGCTCTATTTAGATGGCAGGTTTGCAGGCAACTCTTTGACCCGTTCACCAGCCAGCCAAGCCTTTGGTTCCTCTTAGCCAAGCCTTTCCCCGTGTCCATTCTGGAACTGCTTAAGCTCTTCTGCTGACCAAGCCAACCCGCTTTCCAGAGTTTTTTCCTTGGGTATGCAAGGCGCAGGAGGCTCACGGAGCAGCATGGCCCATGGCCCAGCACAACCAAAGGCAGCCTCTTCTGCAGGCAAACGCGTGATGGCAACAAACCTAGGTCAGCTTAGCAGCAACATGGCCCAGCTGCCGAGAGCAGAAGGGGCACAGGAATGTGGTGCTCCAGGTGAGCTAACTGCCTAAACAACTTCCCCATGCCAAGGGGAGGCCTTTCAGGCGAGGCTGAGCTCCACACTACTGTAAGGTATCCTGGTTTTCTGGAAATTTAAGGCTTCCTTGAATAAGACAAGATCAGTCAGAAGGTATTTTGACCGCTGCACGGATATAGTTTCTAGCACACCCTTTCTAGGTTTCCATTTTCCCAAGTACCACCATGCTCTTGCCATCAACACAGCTCCACTAGTGATGAAAACAGAGAGAAAAATTAATACAGACAAAACTCGAAGAAGCCGGGATGCCTTTAAGCACAGGATCCCCAGGCCTCTTATCTCTCCCTATTCAATAGCACGGTTGAAAACCCACTCGCTTTCCTACCTCTGAAGATGTACTGCTTTTAATAAAGCTGAGAAGCCTTCAGCTGAAATTCAACACATCATAGACAAATTTTTTCACGCTTTCTCTTTTCAATGCTTTAGCTTTTCGATTCTGACACAGGGTGTTTTCCACAATTTGTATCTTTATTATGTTCTTAGGGTAAGCAGTTCCTAAAAAAAACAAAACCCCAAAGGTCTTCAGCCTATTAGAGAGAGAGCCTTAAACATAATTTTAATCCCAACATGATCCCACCACAGCTTCAAAGCCAATATAAGAAAGACAAAACCCATTCTAAAATCATCTTGAACCACCTCAAAGAAGGATTGCTGTTATTTCCTTTTTTCAAAAGTTGTGGTTTCTTTGATTCTTAATATTGGTGAATGGGGTTTTTAAACTGCAAAACCAAAACCAAATGTTGGTAACTATATTTCACAATAATGTACAAGTGCTTACCCTTCAAAGGGCTACTACAAATGTTCAGTTTCCCGGTTGGACTCCATCCAGTTGCTACTGTTGCCTTCCCTTGTCACCTATTAACTTCAGGTGGGATTTTAATACTTAGTTTAGGTAGTGCAAGATCTCACAAGTGAAGTTTTAGTGTGGTTAAAGGTCAGTCCATCTAAGTTTAGTTTGAAAGAGCACGGCTTGCAAGTGCAATTTTAAGTTTATGCCAGTTATAAAGTACGGTATTAACATACACACACCAGTTTAGCTACATTTGCTTCTAATGTGACTATCACCTCTAGCCTAATTAAGTTCACAATAGCATTGATTAACTATTGCTGGAGTTATACATCATCCATCAACTACCTAAACTCACCTGGATTCAGTCCATTTTGCTGGCCTCACACAAGTCAGAAAGGAAAACATGATTCAGTTGTGCTGCCTAAATGGCTGATCAATGCATGCAATCACAACTTTTCAACCCACTTCTTGTTTATCTTCTCTTCTCAAGATCTTTCATTGCTTAAAGTTCTAAACACGTTTTCTTTTCATTTTGTTGAGCTTTGATACTTATATTAACACAGAAGCTTTGTACAAGTAAAATTAGAACTTTAAAAAAAAAAAATCACTGTAAAGTTCTTTAATTACACGGATAAGCTCCCAAACACATAAATGAATGATCACAATCTTGTTAGCAGGTTTGCAGAAAATTGCACCCGACAGAACATCAGATACATTGAAGATCTGAACCCTGCCCACACACAAACACTCATATTATTGGACTATTAACTTCATTATTCAGATGAGAGCATTAATGATGTCAGTAAAGCACAACCATCAAAACTCAAAACCTCCCACCACAACTGCAACTGTGAAACAACCCCCCCAGCCTTGTTTTAGTTTCCATTTCTTCTACGTAAGGGTCCTGTGACCACTCAATTTGTTCATGTTACCATTTTTTATTTTCTTGCAGACCAGACATTCCCTTCCCTAAATCCCAGCACTTCTCACCCAGCAAGTCACCAAGAAATGAAGACAAGGAAAAGAAAGTATCCACATCAACATGTCCCTGGGGGAATTTTGACTTTTCAAATTCAGTTGCATTGCTGAGCTCCCACCAATTCTGAAAGGGCCAGTACTTCCCCCTTGGTCATAAATTAGATGAGAAATTAAGAGCTCTTCTGTCCTCAGGTATAGATTTCTCCTAAAGTAGTGGTCAAGGGAGACGGAAACAACGGGATGCTCTATTGACATCTACTCCAGGCTGAGTAAAGAAGCACCAGGAAAAATGACTTTGCTCAAGCTAAAAAAAGCAAGGGCACTCACTACCCAAAGCATTTAAAAGAAAAAATAAAACCTGCCTTTTCACCTCAAACAATCACATTATCGTGATCATAAAGTACATTTTTAATGAGGCCACTCCCACCCTAGAAGCTATTACCATGCCCAGACATGTGATTAAGACCCCCAATTTAAAAATACAGATGACAGAAGCAAGTAGGTATAACCCTTTCAAGAAAAGATGCCAAATACCAGGCTTTTAAATTAATATTGATATATCCTTACACCCACTGTTTGAATGACAAAAACCACAGCGCTTCATCCAACAGTATCGGCACAGGCCCTGTAACTTCAGCTCCTCAATCTGATGCCTCAGAGCAATTTCAGAAGCTGAGTGTCTGTTGTCGTTGCTAATAAAAAAGTCTGAAGACTTTTGCTTTAAAATACGCAACAGTGGTAGAAGGGGCAGCTTCACTTTTCCTGGAGCCATATGAAAATCTGTAAGAGCTTTCAAGGTTCATCATTGACCTACTGATGGGACAAATCAATTAATTCTATGAAGTTTCTGAATCCCAGTAAATGAACTAGGAAAATGCAACCTCCTCCTCCTCATCAAGGTTCACAACTTATGATCTGACCCTGGTTATAACAATCCTGTCGCTATAAACACGCGCTGAATGAATCACAGTTGTCTGGAAACACTGGTCCTCAATGCTTCCTCCAAAGGGGTCAAAGCCTGTAGACCATAGGCTTCCAGGAGCCCCTCACAGGGCCAGTGCTGCGTCAGCCTGGCAGGGCCACCACAAACGAACAGGCTTAGCAGCCTTGAAAAAGTGAGGTCACCAAATGGAGATGTGATGTAAGACACAACCAGACAGGGCCAAGCCTTGGCGCTCAGAATCCGGCTATCATTCCTGAGGAGGGGAACATGAAATGGATACTTCCCTGCAATCAAACTAGAAAGAGGTTTTAATGCAAAGCAAAAACACTACAGAAGTGACAAATATCAAGGTAATTCAGTTTCAAGGACCAACACATGAATTTTTCTTCTTCACTTAATTTCTAGTCTTTGCCACTTTTTTGCTTCCAGAAGGCTGCATTACCAGTTCAAAAACTACAACATCCCACACAAACCTTCATCAGCATGGACAGCGATTTTTATTTACACTGTCTGAAGTTGCTATTTATTGGCAAAATGCAGATACTGAAGAACTGGAAGAAGAAAAATTAGGCTGAGGCTCACACACCTCTTCAGCTGTGGCTCTGGAAGATTTGTTCTATTTAGAAACAAGAAAGATTCCACTTAGACACAGCAAGTCTGAATGCTTCTGGAAAGCCTGGGTTGCTCTACTGCCTACAAATGATAGCTGCTCTGCTCATGGTTGGTAACCCAACACACTTGAGATCCGCTACGCTTCTTGGCACGTGATTCACGCAAGCCATGTTTGACTCTGGCTATTCAGTTCATGTACACCTAGAGTAGATGTGGCCATGATCTCCAGATGCCCAACATCCTCTTCAAAGCCATGGTTTCACCTGGACCACCAGAGGCCTGGAAATCCTGGAGAAATGCACCACACTTTCAACAGTTTACCCAGTTTTGTTTTGGTTTTTCCCCCAAGTGGAAATGGATAACAAGGCCAGAGAAACCCAAATGTATATGGGTTGCAGAGATCAAGGATAGGGGTTCCCAAAAGGGTTTCTCTCTGCCAAGTCACATTGTTCTCATTTAAAAGCTGTGAACACCTGACACTTACCAGGGACTGAGCTCTCTCCCAAAGGCAAGTTTACCCTGGGTTAAATTTGTCACCTTTCGTATGCCTACATTTCAATCCCAGTGCACTCAATTCTTATGTTATCGAATGCACAGCCTGCCCTTTTGTCTGCAGCTGCTTCAGTGCTATTTGTACCAGGTTTCCGCCTGGAGGTTCGCCCCTCTGCTCCCATGCCCATAGCTTGAGAAGCTTGTAATTGGCAGATCTGGGACACTATAATAATTCTTATGGAAAAGCCAGGAAGCTTCTGAAACCAACAAACAAGACAAAAGAACATCTCAGCCAGGGATATGTCTGTGTGCAATGAATGAAAAACAGTGACAACATAAAACTGTATGAAAACGTTGCTTTCCAGGTCACTTTAACTGTGGAACATGTTTTGATTCTCTGAATCCACTCTGTTGATGTTATAAAAATATCCCTTTTCAGCAGCAAATGTATAGATGGCTGCAGAACCACGCTCCCTTTAAACAAGACAGTGCTGTTCTATTCCAGATTATTAGTTCAAAATACCATCCCTTGCAATGTATATACTCCTGCAATTTATATGCATTAGTATGCTTATGTAATGGAGCATTAACTCAAGCATTATTTTCTGTTTCATTGTAATAAATAAATGCAGAGAGACTACAAATACAAGGTAACCAACAATTTTAAAGAAACAACAAAACTATACTGTTTTCTTTTGTGTTTAATTTGCTGTCGTGGTTTCAGCTTGGTTAGAGTTAATTTTCTTCCTAGTAGCTGGTACAGGGCTCTGTTTTGGATTTAGGATGAGAATGATGTCGGTAACACATAGATGCTGCAGTTGTTGCTGAGCAGTTCTTACCCTAAGTCAAGGACTTTTCAGTTCCCCATACTCTGCCAACATGGAGGTGCACAAGAAATCGGGAAGAAGCACGGCCAGGACAGCTGACCCCAACCAGCCCAAGGGATATTCCATACCATAGAGCGTCATGTCCAGTACAGAAACTGGGGTGAGTTGGGAGGGAGCAGCTGATCGCTGCTCGGGGATGGGCTGGGCATTGGTCAGAGGGTGGTGAGCAATTGCATTGTGCATCACTTGTCTTTCTTGGGTTTTGTTTCTCTCTCTTTATCTCCCTTTTCATTACAATTATTATCATCATTAT
>NW_009604576.1:55833-56184 GCF_000690535.1 Cariama cristata | reverse complement strand
AAGTAAAAAGCTAAAAATCAAAAAGGGATTGTTCAAAACAGTGTTTCCTCATAGAAAACACACATTCCTTGGTTTAAACCTTGTGTCACAGAGACATGATGTCTACAATAGGAATGGATGGTCTGTCATATAACCTGATGTGAATGCCCTTTTCATTATATGATGAACGTCTGTATATCATTTCACAATGTGTAGAAGAAGGATAAATAGGACAAATGTTGAAAGGATACTTGGTAACTTCTGGTTTATTGGAATAGACTGGAAGTAGAGAGACTTCTGTCATTAAGTAACATTGAATGTTATTCCCTTACCCATTAGGAAATAAATTGTGGTGTAGTAGTCAAAGTCACA
>NW_009604576.1:34043-55802 GCF_000690535.1 Cariama cristata | reverse complement strand
AACTTTTGCCTTGTCAAGACTGCCTGGACTTCTAGGCAGAGGTTTGTGCTGGAGTGGTCTGTGAATTTTCACAGATACCTTAGCAGTTTGAACTAAGTAATTGCTGCAGATGAGATCACCTGCTTTCTGCAATAACAAGAGCAAGAAATCATGGTTGAAGACAAACCCATAAATTATGAGATTTGCTGAACTGCCTATTCACTCCTGTAATTTCCATTAATCTAAATCTGCTTTGAAGAAGGTGGGATTTATCAGTCTGTTGTGATATTACTTTCATTATAATATCAGATGCCTGGTTCTTTCCCTGCTGTGCCTAGATGACCTAGTCTTGACCCTGCCTGATCCCAAACCAAAGTACTGATTTTGCTTAGAAGAGCTGCAATAATCCAGGAAAGCATCAATATCCATCTTAGAAAACATAATCTCATCACTCATCAGCAGGATACTGTTCACCAGCAGTTCTGCACCCCTGTCAGTGTTTGAGAAGTAAAATCCAGAAGGACTCTAAGGGAAGGAGACCTGAAGACCCACTTAGATAAAGGTGACATTATCTCCCCTTTATAAAAGTTAGGTATCTAGTTAAATAAAACTGATTTTCTAAATCATCTAAAATCTAAAGATTTTCTGATCAGCCAAAGGAAAAAAAAAATAGATTTCCTAAGAAGACAGTTCAACCTAATGTAAAATGGAGTGAGTCTTGTCCTATGGTAGGTGTTATCTGTCCTCAAAGACAGAATTTAGGCTCGACACCCAACTTTTAGACAAGTAAAGACTTGCTCAGTAATGGAAGAAGATTCACTGAAGTATACACTTCTTGCTTCTTTTTTCTTAACCACAGAATGTCTTATTGATAACATGCACATAAATGTCTTTTTTACTTCTATTTGCCTTATTTATCTGAAAATGTACTGGTATTTTCTTAAATTAGTTTACTGTTTTCAATAGCTGTCCATTTCTGTGACTAATTTGTGGTTTTGAAATTTTTGTCCCATGTTTTTTGTAAGAATTGTAAGAATTTTCAAGGTTATAAAAAAATGTTCTTGTGCTGAAGTGAAATGAAAGATAAAATTCTCAGAAGTATTCAGTAGAGAAAACAGAAGAGTTTGAGTTGGTCAGTCAAAACATTTCATTTTGATTGTTTTGAACATCCCTTTTTGATTTTTAGCTTTTTACTTTATTACTTCTTTGCACTATTTTAAATTGAAAAGTAATTTAAGAGCTAAACCTCATTTTTTTTTTTTTATTTTGAAAGTATAAATGCAGGCTGTTTGGAGAGTTTAAAGCTTTTAAAACATTTGGTTTTCAACATTTTTCAGAATGTTTTTCTGGCTGTTCATAGAAAACAGCTCTTTCAGTTTTGTTTCGACGAATTCTTCTTTTCCAATGAAAAAAAATTTTCATATTAAAGAGCAATTGTTAACATAAAGTTTCTTTTTTGTTTATGCATCTTAAATTCTCTTTGTAACTTTCTTTTTAATTTTTGAATATACATTAATATTTCCATAAATGCTTTGATCCATAAATTAATTCAGAAAATTATTCCTTAAAGGGGAAAACTTTATTGATCAAAATATGTTAAAACTGAATTATTGTTCTGGTTTTTTATATATTATTTGTTTAAAATATTTGTTACATTCAAAAATATCTGTGGTAAGCAACAAAACACATTGTCATCATAAGTAGTATGAAAAAATGCACAATTATCTTCATAAAAAAGGTAGAGAAGAAAGATAATGAGAAAAGAAATTAGAACAAGGAACATTTAAAAAAAATTAGCCTATTGCTTGTTAAATGTACAAATAGCTCTTGGCAGCTTATTCATGAGTAAATACAGATTCCAGCCAATTAAAAAAAATTAGAAGATATAAAGGAAAACTCCACAAAGAAGCATATTTAATTAATCTTTAAAAAGTTTATAGCTTATTCAAGAGTAACAATTAAAAATCTTAAGTCTTAAATTGAAATCCTGCCTACTTTTTCACATGGGTGGATGTAAATGAGATGAAGTGCCACCCTAGGCTAGTGTCTATAATTTATTTATTTATGTAAGGCACAATAGGTAGTAATTTTCTTGTGTAAATCTGCTACTAAAAAATATTATCAGTATTCTTCATTTATATCTCCACTGTAAATGAACAAGAAAGATGAAGTTAGAAAAAAACAGGCTGAGGATCTCATAAAGAGCTTACAAATAACACAGGAAAAACAAACAGTTTGTGTGTAACCGTATGAAAAAGGACAGCAAGGAAGAAAAAAGGAAACAAGGAAGAGATTTTACTCAAAACCTTGCTGAATTCATAATACCCCTGTTAAAAGCCAGGGGCAGAACCATACCACCTGATACCTGTTTAATAAATTAACGAAACAGACACAAAGCCTCCGTAAAACTTGGTTTTGCACTCCCTACCCAATTGGAGACAACTGTAATTAAGGGTGACTTCTTTCTTTTAGCTATTACCTCTTACAGTTTCTTCACCAATTTTTTTAAAAATATATTTACATATGTTGTGTCTTCTAATTTGTGAAATAGAGCACAGCAGACAGCACAGTCTCATGGAGTGCACTGATGTATTAATAATAAAAATAATATATGCAAATCAGACCTGCTAAGGCTGTTTTTTCTCCTACAGGTGGAAGCAGAGAGCTTCTGTTACTTCTCTGTTTTGGGACTTGCACATGCTCGGTTTCCCACCACTTTGGGAGCTCCCTTGTCATCTCTTTCCTCTTCCTTTTCTCTGTGTTTAGCTATTGACCATCTACATTGACTATTTTTGTAGTTAAGTCTTTGAGACATATGTCTGCACATTTGCCTGTAAATGTTTAGCAAAATATGCCTCCTATAAATAAAATGGGTAATTTGTTCATTGAAAAGTAGGTCTGCTAGAGACTTCATGACATCAGCTGGTCATATCTCCACTGTATGACTGGATGCAATAATAAAGTATGCAAACAGCAACACAGCAACAAAAGATGACCAGTAACTGTCTTCTTATGTATGTGTCTTTGTTGGACCTGGTATAGCATTTAAAATTTCTGTTTATTAATATTTATCTATGCATATGTATTTGTATATGTGTAGATTATAAACACTATGTGCATGTGGATAATGTGTGCCTAGACAGTTAATAATGCATTTATTTCTTTTCCATACAGCATCTATATACCAATCATTAAAAAATTAAATCATTCTGAGCAGTGAAAAGCATCACAAAAACCTTCTTGGCTGCTAATATCAGGATAGAATCCAAGAAGTAGCAACCTAAATAACTGATATGTAGCTTTTACTCTTTATGTAATCACCATGCCTTATATCAGCATTGGTGTTGCCACCTACCTTTACCGTCCCTTACCTTTACAAAGGAATTATAATGACTGATTTCTCTGTTCTCCCATGTGAAGCTTAAATTCTATTTTACTTCTCCAACCATGCTATTTTTTCAGAAAACCTTTCTAAACCTTCTTTTCAAAGTACAGGAGACCTTAAAAAACATGAGCTATCACAAACATTTGGACTCTATGCCGCAGTCTATGGGTCTGTAGCTACTTAGCACTGTCCTTCATTTCTTGGAGAGTAAACAAAATACTGCATTGCAGCAAATCAAATTTAAAGAGACACAGTAGGGCAGAGGTCTGGATAAGAAAGGCTCGGTTTTGTTTGCCTTCTAGCAAAATATTAAAAGAAACAAGAGACATGGAGAAGCAGCCTATTTGTTCTTTGTTCAATTTTTTAGTTATCAAAACTTAAATAGAGCCTGTTAGACACATCATGTTATTACTGAGGAGGCCAATGATGTGCATTGTTGGAGGAATATCACAACGCTGACATTTAATATTGCTATAGCGAATACAGAAGGTATGAAAATCAGAGATGCATATTAAAAAGGCAGTAATTTATAACTGCTGCTTATATTTTTTTTCTTAAGAAAATCAGAAGGTTTTAATAGTTAAAAATTAAGTAATATTCACCACTTCAAAAAAAGAACACTGGAAATTAGATGGATCATAGCTATTATATGAGAACTCCAGACAAATGTATAGAAAATACTTTAAAATTGAGGGTTTTATTATGTTTTATGTAGTACTCAGAGGCAGCACACACATTACTGGGGGAGTCAGAAGGTAAAAAAATTAAGTTAAATTAGAATTATCTCTGCCTCAGGTTTGCAATGGTTGTGGTTCAGTGGACAGGGGCATGATGTGGAAATAGGTCAGTGTTCCTCTTCCATGAAGGTTAGCTCAGTCTGATTATCTGCCTATTTCCCTTAGCAGCAGCATGCAGAAAATGTGCTTTGGACTGACGACTTCTTTATGGAGGCAACCATGCTACTGCTGTAGGCCATGATGGAGATCTCCCCCGAGACCTGCTATTGTTATTGCATCACACAAGTCAAGGTCTGGGTCCAGGCAAGCACATCTTTTTGAAACAAACACAAGGATCGAAAAAGATCTCTCGAATTATGTTTCTCCAACACACTCAGAGAGCTTGGAGCAGCTGAGCTATTGGAGTCCCTGGTGACTATTTCAACAGCAATGAGATTTCCTTCATCCCCCAGCCTTTCTGCTTCTGTTAACCTCAGCATAACGTTGTATGGTGGTATCACAAAGGCATCTGTTTCCTTCAGAAGCACTTACAGACCCCACCTTCCAATCCACATCCTTAAAATGCCTGATTAGATGTGAGCTACTGCTGTCTCTCTAGTTTATTTGGAAACCGTTTGTGCTTTTAGCTCTCAGGCTGAAAGTTTAAAACCTTGTATGGTGCTTGTTCCTTATAAATTCACTTATATTTCTTTCCAAAAACAAGTGGCCTATTCTGAATCATGCCTTCTTCCATCTCCTCCCCCATTCACATACAAAATACACAAATGACCACAGATAGTCTCCATTTACACGTTATTGTGCTCAGACCCTCACTACAGATACAGTATTGGAGGAATCAAAATTGTTTGGGTCTGACCTCTCTTGTCAGTACCAGGCAGCACGAGAGCACATTCCCGTCCTTGTATGTTGCCCTGTGTGTTGGATGTTTGAGTCTTCTTCCAGTAACACAGAAATTGAACTGAAGCTTTTTAAAAGGAAGTTCAGCATATTGTACTTGAAATGGAAGTAACATTTACCCACATGCCGTTGCATACCATGGACCTTAATGTCTACACAGCTTAATGCATATGTCTTTATACATCAGTTTCTTAAAGGTGAATACTTTATAATGACACGATTGCTTTTAAGATTTTCTATCCCTTTTGGAGGCCAGACCTGCAAAGAGCTGAACCCTCACCTCCCATGGAAGTAGGTCTAGCACAAGATGGAAGTCGCCTAATTTATTATCTTTGTGTGTGGCAGTTATGTTTCTTGGAAAGCATGGTGTGCTTTGCACAGTTTATGAAGGGTTTAATCTAAACAAGTAGCAGGACTCTTTATTTGTAAATATAGCCTACATGCTCTGGTGGCAGTTTTGTTGGTGTTTTGGTAGGGACTAAACAAAATTCTTTTTGGTGCTAGTATGTTGAATATCATCCTTTCTGGCAGCCCAAACGTAAAAGCAATTAAACTCCTTTATGCAATAAAGGTTTATGAAACTATAAGAAAAGCTGCCCAAAATACAAGCTGGAGTAGGAGTTAAGCCAAGTGTTGTCTCCAGAGTCTGAATCCAAATGATTGTTTATTTTTTCAGATCATAAGATTTCCAAACTATATTTGCCTTAAATTGAAAGATATGAAGTAATGATTATATAGCATTTCACCACTTTGACTGGGGTGAGTCTCCTCATCCACTAGGATGCAGATGGGACCACTAACCTTATGCCAAACCTGTGGGTATCAGATACCAGCGCAAACTCAAACCCCATTTAAACAGTGAGCTTGTTTAATGTTTATGCCTTCCTCACATAAACCAAGCTTCCTTGTTTCCTGATAGAGCACAGAAAGATCTTTTTCTCTTCTTATATGGCTCTAGACATACACTGACAGTCTTTCTTTTCTGAAAAATTTCAAATCCTAGAGTGATTTCTGTTTGTGGGTGGGAATTTAGTATGATATGCTCTGGATTTTGCTTCCCTAATGTCACATACACAACCTCAGTATGAACCAATTGATAAGAAAAATTAGAAAACCCCAAAATACTGTCTGGAAATCATATGTAAAGCTTCTGCAACAGTGCAAAGATATGTACAAAGAAATGTTTTCAATAGCAAAATGAAAAATTCATTGCAAAGAAATGTATGAGTAAGACAGAAAAATGAACAAAATTTCTATTTACCTATTTTTATGATAAAAAAGGAACTGCCTTTTCAAACAGGCAACTCAGAGTTTGAGGCCACTGAGATTCAATTTGTGTTTAGAAATATCTTGAGGTTTTCTATTAGATTGGGATTAACTTTCTTGGTTTTGTGCTTGCTTTTCACAGTCTTAACTGAGCTTTTGTGTATTGAATATTCTCACAACACTTACTACAACTTTTTGATGTAATTCTTGTTGCAGATGATTCAAAAGGCTTTTTAATATGCCTTGTAAAGTGCAAATGATAAAAAAGATTTTTATTCCAGAAAAAAAGGAGAAAAATAAATTGGTTGAATGGAGATGATAACCTGGGTTGACTAAGTGAGACTGTAATAATTGTTTTCATTCTAAGGGGTAACAGCAGCAGGATTTTTAGTGGAAGATTTCTTTCTGTAGTTGCTTTCTTACCTCTTTTTGTTGTTGTTTTTTGTTTTGTCTTATGAGTGCTTCAAAATTGTATGTATTTGTGCAGAGAGGAAAAGATAATGTGTCACAAGAAAAGCAGCAATTCAGGAGAAAATGAGGGCCCCAAAGATGAAAATGCTGTTTTGGGACTAAGACAACCCAATTCTCTGTTTTGCAACAAATTCAGTGTACTATGACCTTGAGAAAGACATTTCAGGCTATGTTCATAAAATAGTTTTTGGTGTCAATGATTGTTGCTTAAACCTAAAATATTGATCCTCAAAATCCTGCTGCTGTCTAACTGCAGAGCCACCTGGATTTTCTTGGTCCCTGTAAATTATAGCAGTGGTGTTCTGAAGGCACCCACATTTGCTCTGCTCTCAAAGCTGATCCACACTGTGCTGAATATTGAAATAATCTTTGAGGCAGATGGTGAACAGGAGACTGATTCTGCAGTCTGATGGTTTTAGCACTCAAGTGAGGATGTAAAGAGACCTAGATTCTAGTCTCCATAGTCATGGGTTTAGTATTTACACGAACTGGAACAGCTTCAATAGCAAACTGAAGGAGTTAGTCTTTCTCACCAGTAAGATTTCATGGTCTGAAGGTAGGAAGAGTCATGTGGGAGATGAAGAAGAAAGAGATTTAAAGTGTTTTTGCAGGCCCAGCTGGTGTGCAAGTGATGTGCTTATCGTAACAACTGAAGGGAACAGAAGAGACAGTGTTTTGTGACCTATCTGCAGAGGGACAAATCGATCTCTGGCAGTTCCCGTTTCACCTCCCAACTAAAAAAGGATTAGGTTAGCCCAGGAATCTAAGTTTTGGATGGATGACATTACGTAACTCAACTCCCTTTCCCCATTCTAGGAAACAGTATGCTTTGTGGGTTGCACGCTAAGATGCCCATGGGTTCTCACTGTGTGGGTTGTGTATTCCAGATGTTGTTCATTTTTAACAAAAGCATCAATGAGTTTGGTATAAATTTACGTCAAACTTTATCTCTCCTATATTCTGAATTGTTATGCTACAGTGACAGTGCAATTAAGTTTTCACAACCGCTGTAGGGGGGCTCAGCCTATCTAAACCAGGGTTGTGGATTCCGCAAGGTGGCTGCATAATTAGAAGTTTGGTGCTTCAATGTCAAATGTGTGCACCTAGATCCCTGGTTGTTCATCTGTGAAATGTGAGTAGTTACACTCCTCCAAAGGATGCTGTGACCTATGAGGATAAATATTTTAATGACTGAGGCACTCTTATATTAGGGCAATGTGAGCCACATTAATATCTTTAGAATAGAAATGCTACTGAATCAGTACATTGGCTTTTATTATTTTGCAGAAAGATTCATATATTCTTAGAGTGCTCCTTATCACACTCCATTGTTTTTTCTTTCATAAAATATGCATTAAAATACAGAAGAAGTTTCCATCTTGACTTTGAAAGCAGAAAAGTTACCTTGAAGCAGAAAGTCGCTAAGGTAACATGTCAGGTCTAGTTAGACTACAGTGTTGATAGGTAACGGTTTGTCTTACTTTTGAAATGCTTCTGAAATGAACTGTATGAGGCTGAAAGGTCTTACACAGACAGTCCAAAACCAGAAATTCAGCTATTTACTTTTTTTTTTTTAAAGTTCTGATCTACCGTGAAATTACTGTTGAGTGGGATATTCAATAAATTTGTTGAGATCTATGTTTAAATGAGAATTTTTATGTTGAAAAATATTGGGCCATTAAAAACATGCTGACTCTAGTTTAGGATGGATTTTAAACCTTGATTTGTATTTATTAAGATGAAACAGTAATAAAAATCCACAAAGACTATTTGGCATTGGCTAAAGTTACTCAGTTGTCTTACATGTTTGAGATGTATGAGATTTCTGTGGACTCCAATCCTGATTTCCATGAGAGGAAATTTTTAAGGTTCAGTTTTATACATAGGCAAAGTCAAATTGTACTGTCAGTGTTTTACTGCTTTCATAGTGTCAGGTAGCATCATGATCTAGGGTGTTTAAGCTATAATGAGGTGTCTCCACAAAATCTGTATCAATCTCAATACACACATTTGCCATTTCTCATTGCTCCTCTTCCAACAGGGTAGCTGATGTCATGGTCCTTGCTGGTATGCTTGCTAGTGTAGGAAGTTAAAGTGTGGAAGATGGGATATTCTAAGCAGCTTGTAATGGCAGCCATAAAATAGCTTGCTGAACAGTAAGTTTCTTACAGGAATCCTAACTAGTATGTCTACGTTTCACAGAAATCAAAGAAAACAGGACTGGAAGGGGCTCAGAGATCCCTGCTCCATTCCTCTGTCCCAGTGAGCTGCACAATAATGAGTTTGACCCACTTAAAGGCCAGGGCATTTCCATCCTATCCCAATGGGTACCAAGAAAATTTAATAATTTTCCCCTTCCTAGCAACATATGACATATTTGAATGTTCTGTCATCTCCTTTCCTTTCCTCTTCATATGACTTTCACACTGTAATGTTTTCAAGATCTCTTCTCACTTTTGTTTCTTTTTCTGGATACCCCTGTGCCTTTGTAGTTGTTCCCCTGTATGCATTCATGTTAATCATTCCTCTGCTATTTCATTCAATTGCCTTGAATTGCACCATAATTTTTTACATTTTCCAGTTTAGTAAGATGATTATGAAATGTAATCCTGCCTTCCAAAGTGGTGGCCCTCCTCCCAAACTCCAAACATCAATATCATGAAGCTCATTAAGTAAAATACTATGTAGTACTGGATCTAGGACAGACCCATGTCAAATCTCTCTTCCTACCTTGAAGATTGCTACCTGAGGCAGTCTTTGAAACCTGTTATGGCCTTTAAAAGTCAAGATCTTCCCTACTTTAAGATAGCTACATTGCTACCATTTTGTCAATAAACAAACGGTATCTCCCTGTCAAGTAGCATTTTCAAGCCAGCTGCATACTGACCTTAGGGCTGTCTCACCCACATTCTAGTGCTTTTGTTCTCTTATGCAAACATCATGTCAGACAGTGTCAAAAGCCTTATTAAAGTCATGATAAATGACATCCACTGCTCTTCTGTCCATGAGGCTTGTTACCCTGTCACAGAAAGAAATCCGATTGTTTTGACATGGTTTGTTCCTGACAATTCCATGTTAGCTTTTAGCAATCCCTTACAAATAGACTGTTTGCTTACTTTGTAGAGTCATCTAGGCTGCATGAATTAACTTTAATAAAGCAGATCAGGAAAAAGAAGACAACCATTTACTTCTCACAGAGGTTATCCCATCCAGAAATTGCGTAACAAAAAGGTGGTATTGCTTTGTGGCCCCAAACTTCACATGTCTTGTCACTCTGAGAAGTAGATTTTGAATGGCTATAGGAAGAACACAAGTTGAGGCTTTCCTTGTGTTGTTATCTGCTTTATTGTATCCATGTGAGCACCTCAGAAAAACAGGCAGCAGAGTGATAAAAGTGATTTCTGGACTACCCCAAGGATAACTAGAAAAGATAAGTTTTGCTACTAGCTAAGAACTGTGCATCTGATCTAATTTTAACTTCTCTTATTTCTCTTCCTCTTCAGTTGTTTGCTCCAGATTATTTGAGGGTAGAGTCTTAATTATGTATATGACAATTGCTTACTCAGCCCTGTAGCTAGATACTCTTTTTCACAGAAAACTATCAGTATTAAGAACTGTAAACATCTTTCAAAATTAAGAAAGGAATCTGCAATTTGTGGGATTTTTGTGTGTAGAGAGATATGTAGAGAGAGAGAGAGAGATTTACTCTGTTTTGTTTTTTGGTTTGTTTTGGGTTTTTTTTCAGTTTTTAATGTTCTTCAACCATAAGGACTTTGACTTACTTTATTTTCTAGTTAAGTGAAGGCTGAAAGAATTATTCTCAAGTTCTGGAGGTTGTATGGAAGATTCTGTATATGATTAAACCATGAGAGCTGTTGATAACTGCTTTGAGGTGCCACAGTTGGAAATATTTTGCTTTTACCTGGGACATATATGTTCACAAGGCATCTGAAAATAGATATATTTTAAATTATTAATGAATCAAACATAATTTTTTGTTAATGTACACACACAGGATTTTGGATGACCAATCTTGAAGCACAAACTACTGGTTTGGGGATTCAGAGGATAGATGAAAAAATGAGGAAAACTTTTATTTTATGCATATTGCAATTGATTTTTAGTCTTCCTGAACGTAAATGAGTATTTATGGCATCTACAGTCTGTTCACAAACCATATCTCTAGCTGGAAACCTTCATCTCCTGCTTTCAAAGCTGAGTATATTTGACTCCTTCCTCTGATGTGAAGACATACTGGACTTTATCAAATAGAATAACAAAAGAGAGAATAAATCTTACTGTGTAATTATTCTGGGAGGATAAGTAAATGAATAAATTCAGTAACTACTGAGATGTAATGACAGAAATATGAAGGTTTTGGACTGTCAGCAAAGCAAGTGGAGAACAGAGGAAATGCCTCTTAAAATATGTCCTAAAAATTGGATCTCAGGTTATAAACTGATCCTTCCTAAGACAGAGAAACAAATATTCTAAAAGAGACCTGATATTTTTGAAATATTTTACCAAAAAATGTGAACTTACTTTTCAGTGTCATTAAATCCTTTTTGCTGAGCCTCAGACCTGCACTGTCCTGCGTACACAACCTTGTCCCTTCCTAGAAACCCAAAGACCTTAGAAAGAAAGAAAGACTGCAAACCTTTCTCGTGACTGCAGCCAGTGGTGATCAGGAAACTGTCCTACTCTGTCTTAAATATCCACCTGTTTTTACATAGGTATCCACAGATTTCAGAGGAAGAACAATTCTTTTGCTTCCATTCCTAAAAAAAAAACCAAAGCAAACCAAGACAAACCAAACCCCATTACCTTAGACTGAATCTCTGCTAGTCCCGAAATGTTTTTCCTCTCCCTTCTGCAGAAACAAGGTTTTAGATTTTCAACTGAGCAACATCAAGGCAATATCTGAAAATCTTGAAGCTCTTCGTGTTTTGTAGAAAAGGATAAAAATGTTATTAATCTCATTATCCCTGTCTCTAAAAACTTGATCCTGAAAAATCCATGATGTGCGCTAAAAACCCCAAATATTATGCCTATAAAGTCATGCAACAAATTATCTTTAGCAGAGATGTGACTATGCATTACCTACACAGGAATTTAATAAAATATGTCACAATTAAACACACATGTTTGAGGAAATAATCCTATCTCGAAACAAACACTGAAGGAGAAACATGAGGAGATTTGAGTTTGTGGATTACTAGACCTGCATTTAGTTCAATAAAAATAGATTCATCTGAGTCCTTTTGGAGGAGGCTTGCAAATACACTTTTTATCACTTATGGGAGTAAAGGCAACTTCATGGTTCTAACAAAGAGGTCTGGCAATACAGCACATCAGATTTTATGAACTTGGCTTTGTAATGGCAGAAACAACAAATGAGAGATAAGACTAAACAGTGAAAACTACCAGAACTACATGTTTTCCTTTGTCCTGCAGCAGATGATGAACCTCGCTGAACACTTACCTTTAGGTGCATCCTGATTAGAGCTGAAGTGCCAGGTTAAATACATGACGCATGATTGTGGTTTTTCTGATATGATTTAGGTGCATTATCTACATGCCATTTTTGTGGATTCAGTCTGACTAATTTCCAAAGCCATGTTGAATAGATTTATTTTTTTTATCAATCTACTGTGCTGATGAAGTGCTACAACCCTTTCCAGAACTGAGCAAATTTCAGACAGCTACAACTCAGTGATTGCTGGAGACAAAATAACTAAACTTGCCATGCATTAACAGAGGCCATTTCTTCAAACTTTTCAGAAAATTCAGGAGGTATGAAAGGTCATAAAGGTCCTCTGTGCTCAGCAAAGGGAGTAACAGACTGTACTGCGAAGCCAGGCAAACTGAGACACTCAGTCTTTTTAAGCCCTTGAACTGGGACAGGGTGTTTCAACTAAGGATTTGTCATCAGTGGTGATCAACAAGTTTTCTATTGTATATGACATCTGTATTTAAGAAAGAGATTGGAATAAAGGTGATTTGTTCGCTTTATATTTGAAAAAATAAGAGGAGCCAAACCGCATTAAAAATGTAGGCAATAAACAGATAAAATAGTCTAATGATACATTAGGGCTCTACTGATGACAAGTTTATGAAATTTTAAAAGATGCTGTGTTTAGACTGATTGCTTGTTTGTACAATCCTATAACACTTGATAATATATATTATCTTGTACTACTGCATTAAAAATCTCCTATACTCTATAATACTTCCATGTGTAACAAATATGAGATATGTATCAGTATTTTACAAACTTGTTATCTGTTCTTCTTTTAAAATTTAATATGAAATGCAACTGCAAAAGTGTCATTTAAAAAAGAGATGAGGTGTACATACAAAGTTGGGAGAACGGGGTGAGACACTGAAGCTGGACTACCTCAAGATGTTCTGTCATGAATTTTTACCACTATAAATTATTTTTAACATTTCTGAAATAAAGAAGTGCAATGTTTTGGGGGCTATGAAAGATTATGCAGATGAAAAGAATTTTATGTTCTATTTCCTCAGAATGTTGGAATTTCCATTTATTGTAAGCATATTGGATGCCTAGGGCTACCAAAAAACAAAAGGTGACCTTATTACCCGGGAAGGAAGAGGGACAGAAGCAGAAATATGCTGAATTCTGTTACACATATAAGGAAGCAAACCAGGGATGGTGATGAAAGCAAAGTGACATCATACACAAAACTAAGAGGTGGTCTGAGAAGTGAACATTGTATAGCACGTGGTGCACAGAAAAGCTCTGCCAAGAGATTGCTGTCCTGGTGGGAGACAGTGTGGGAGAAGAAAAGTACCAGAAACCCAGTGGGAGATTCTGGGGCAACTGCAATTTACAGAAGATGCTATGAAAAGAACATGTTCATGGTGGCGTTGGGTAGACGGTTGGACTTGATGGTCTTTGAGGTCTCTTCCAACCATAACAATTCTATGATTCTATGATTCTGTGTTCTTCCTCACGAACAGGAGGGCGAGAGAGGAATATTGTGAATCATCTTCAGCATACCCATGTTCATAATCCTCTGCAAGAGCTGTCATACTACATTTCTGACAGCTTATGGGATAAAACTGGCATAAAAATTGTCCCAGTAGCACTGCTTGTACTCCACTGTGGACAGGGGATCTTAGCCTTGGGGACAGAGACAACAAAGTAGCCCTCATGTTTGCAGACCTGCAGTCTGAGTGTTGAAGTTCGGACACTAACACTGATTTGTTTTGAAACAATTTTAGGGTAGCACATTGGTAAAAAAACTGTGTGGAAGGGAGGTTTGAGAGTAAAGAAAGACTTGGTGACCTGTTCTGGAGGAACCAAAAGATCTGTTCCTATCATCCCTCTCCATTCCATCAGGTTAAAAACTCTCATTCATTCTCTGAATTCCAGGAGACTGCTAGCAAAGAGGGATTCACAGCTGACAGTGTGCCAACTGTGGAGCATAAAAATGTGAGTAAAGACCAAAGCTTTTTTCATGAGACTTTTTTTCTCAATAGAACTCCTCCCTTAGAAGAGTCAAGCCTTGTTCCTTTGCCTTAGCTCATGTGTTAGAAGTGATAAAGTAAAAGAAAATGAAAAATATTAAACCCCAGATCTTTCAGACTTTTAGTTACAAAATCAGAATCAGAATTTTTTGTGACAGAACTTTCTTTCTATGTATTTATAGGCCATCTGACACAATGACTTCCTTCCTCTCTTCAAATAAGATGAATCTTCCTATCTTGGGCTGAAAAAGTTTGGTTACAGTGCCTCTGTGCCAAGAGTTTTTCCTCTTGGGCATTTCTGATATAAAAATCAGCACAAAGTTTACGTTACTACAATGTAACTAAACTGCTTAACAGAAAATATCTGTAGAAAATCTCTATGGAAGGTTGCGTAAGCTGTGGCTTTATGCCCTTCTAAGCCTTCAAACTCAGGTGCTTTGATATTTTTTTAAAGAACCTAAAAAGAACAGAAGTGGCCCAAATTCTTTCATGACCTCCTTCTGGATTAGAAGTGACAGGGTTCCTTATAGAACTGGACTTGTCACTTTATGACTTTTTTCACTCTTCTTAGTAAGGAGAACAGCTTCTGTAGTGAGCTCAGAGGTCCTTTAAGAGTGATAAAAAGAAGGTGGAAGAAAGATAATGAAACTATAGATGTGAGAGATATACATATATAAACCATTTTTCAGCTTTAGAGGAACAGAAGTCCCTTTCAATTGGTTATTTAAGCTTCTGCTTTTTATGTTGAAGAAAAACAAGTCTTTTTTTCTAAGCTGGTGCCTGGGGGAGGGGAACCAGGCTGCGGCTATTTTTTTGTGTTTTGCTATGGTGAGAAAGCATCTTTTGTACCAAATGCAGGCATTTCCTATAGTCTCCTGAGGAATTCAAAGATGATTTGTTTTCTACACAACCAGAATTCATCAGGCAAGCAGAGGGGGTAATAGGTTATAGTACTTACTGCAAAATAACGTTCAATCTGCATCTACATACAGTTTAGGACTATAGCTACAAATTGCAGATTACAGGAAAAGAAATAGGCTAACTGTTCTCTGTGTCTGACAGATCCTGGGTAGAAAAGCAGATAGGAGGCTCTGGCAGTTGTACCCTTGGAGCCATTTTCGCAGGGGTCTTGGAGGAACTCTGTCTGAAAGCCTTTCTGGGACCACCAATGCAGGCTGTAACCATGAATGGTCAGTATTGCCATTGTTTCTTCAGCTTCTCTTCTCCATGCTGTAGCTGTCTTTACTACTCTGCTTTAAGAAGATAGGAAGAGAAAGTGCAACAGAGGTTTTTTTAATGTTCTTATCCACTTCTCGGCCCTATGGATTGTGGAGCATCAAACTATTGTCAGCTTTTCTCCCAATTGTGAAAGCATAAGTATAGTTTCACTGGAGGTGCTTTCTCGAGGTCGGCTGTACCAAGGAGATCTGAGACTCTGGAAATGGCAAGCTCAGAGCAGTGACTAGCAATAGCTGTGATTGTTTACAAGTGAAGGACAATATTTTTTCTTACAAGTGTGTTGCAGGGTTTCCCAAAAAGCTCTTTGTTTGTGGCAGTCCTATGAGAAAGAAAACTGAGAATCTACATGGTGTTTGACTTCTTCTATACAATTAAATCTTTGTACTCAAGGTGTGATGAAATGTGACTGTGGGTGTGCATGAAAGACAGTTCTTGGCAGCAAACCATGACAAGTACCGGTGAGGGCATGCCATTGCTTTCGCTTTGGGCAGTGGGTGGAACAAGACAAAAATACAATATATCTCTTGTGACTATAATAATTCTTAGGGGACATCATTGCAGTTTTTAAAACTCCTTCCTGAGCAAATGGGCAAAAGCAACTTGGAACAGTAATTCCAGCTCTGAGCAGGTTGAAAATGGTAGTAAGCCCCATGCTGCCATCAGTCCTCATGGATATGTTCCTTTATGCTGACCTCGCTTCTGTAGCTCATATGGAAGAGAGGACAACCCTGGATTTTGGGAAAGGGTGTTTGGTAATCTCGGACTTGCTTTTATGTTTTAGATGCCAGTGGCTATACATGACGCAATGCCTATATGTGATAGAAGTGGTGTCTAAAAATGTCTTCCAACCTCTGCTCTTCAAGATTTGGCCACTAATACTAGATTAAGCATTGGCAGGGAGTTTTTTTCTGGTGCTTTTTCAACCTGGCAAGGAAGCATTCAGCTCTTGGAACTTATTGCCATCTTTCCTTATTTATTCCAGGTCAGCTCATTTATATTTACAAATTCTCTTATTTAGCCTCTTGATGACTGTGTCTGTCTCTGATGGTGCAATTGTTTTACAGAACTGATTTGCTCAAGGCAAACTGAATAAATAAACAAAAAAGATCTTGTTTTTGGAAACTTTCATTATTGATGGTTATTTTCTGTAGGTCTACTATGTTTACATTCATTTGGAAATACATGATAAATGGGACCTCATGTTTCCATAAATTCTTACAGTTGTTGTCTGGCAGAGAAACACTGAGACAGAGCTATTGTATTCTAGATGCTGCAGAACCGTCAGCCAGAGTTATGTCTTTCTGGAAAGTGCCACACAGCACTAAACCTTGGGGTGCTGCGTATAAAATCTTCAGAAATAGATGTTATTATTCTCAGTCAAATTTCTGAGATACAGCACCATACAATTTCTGAGTAAAACGAATATGTGATGCATGCAAAACTGAAGTAATACTTAGAACTCTATGAATAGCTCTTAAACAAAAAACTGTCACTGGAAATTTGCTGGTGCACCTTACGCAGGTTTTTTCACGTTGTTGCTGCTAATATATAATGCAAACATCACATTTCAGCATAAATATCCTCAATTTAGTACGTATTTATTTAAGACTTCCTCCTTAATTTTCTCATAGAGATGATCTATCAATGTGACTGCAATACCCAGATCACACTTTTGGCATCTCTAGAACATGATCAGTAATTTCTTTTCCCCAGGATTTCCATGACTTCTGCCAGTGAACAGCTAAAGGCTTTCCATAACTGCCAATAGTTCAATCTGTGATAGTGGGCTGGTTTCAGGACATGGTAAAATGCATGTCCTGCAGACTAATCCAAACTGAGTCCCAGTCTATGGAGTAGGCATTTATTAAGACTCTGGATTTTGTAATAGTCTCCAGTTATAAGCACTTGCTGGAAAGAAGAATTGCTTCAAAGCATCATTTTCCCTATGACAGATGTACCTGTCTGGCTAAAAATACACACAAACCAGGCAGTTTTAAATAGCTTAAAAATATCACTCTTCCGTTTCTTCCAAGCAGAAAAATTATGTAAGAGCATTGCAACTGATGTAAGGTAGTTGTATCATGTAACAGGGGCCTGGGAGGTAGTCAGATGCCACAGTGATAAAGGCTATGTAAGAATATAAATAGAACATTATGAAGACTGCTCTAAAGCTCCTGAAGAAATCTTCCCTAGCTTTAGAGGATTTGAAAATGGCAAATTTTAATACTAGGGGCACAGTTTTGTAAAACTTATCATTACACTTTCCAGTTACCCAGGAAAATTAGTGGGCATTTGTAATGTAAAAACTAGTCCACAAATAGTGATTAGTCATAGTTGTGTGACTGATTTAACATGTCAAAATTTATAAAATATATACTGTAATTCAGAAGGAACATGCATCTTAAGAAACCATAAAAAGAAAATTCTGTGGCCTCCAGAAAGAAACTTTGCTGGCCTAGAAATGAAAATTATATCTTTGAATATGATAAACGTGAGCTAGAACCAGCTTCCTTCTCTGCTGCAGAATCTGATGTATACTGTGGTCTCCATGTTAACTGCTGCATCCACACCTGTCAGCTTTACTGATCTTAAATATTGCTTTCAAAAAGATTTCATCACAGTTTATTTATATCATTGCAATATCACAACATAAACCGAATCTCATGGCTTCCCTTTCAGATCTAATGCACCCCAATTCGCTTTTGAAATGTTCCTATAAATATGCAAGGATGTGATGTGTTTGCTATCTATATACTATATATGTATATCTATATACATATATACATATCTATATGTTCCTATCTATAAACTCTTTTTCTGTTGTCTCCTAGCTTGCAGCAGATATTCAACACAGTTCTCACAAATTTTGCTGTCATATTCCTTGCCTGACATCCACATGGAGCTCAAGGCTTTAATTAAGTCATAGAATTTAAATTGCCTGTGATGCCATCTTACTTCGTTATGCTGTGCTCTCATCCAAACTGAGCATTCCCCATGTAATTAGAAGTTAAACAGTATCACACACCAAAATGCCAGAGTAGGTGCACTGCACAGGTGGTAAGTAGACGCGTATTTTTCATTTTTCCTGAAAATAAATCTTACAAATGGCTGCAACATTGCATTTAAAATATTCGGTCAAGGCACTATTTTATTTTCAATGCCTATCTGATTAGCACTTTGACAGTGAAATATGCACAATATTACTAACTACATGATGCAATTCAGTTTATGTACATTCTTTATTCTGTTTATTTTCTTCTACTTAAATTCGTTGAAAGGATTTAAATGGTACTTTAAATGGCTTGCTGCTTTTCTGCCAAGTGTCACATTAAGTCAGCTATATCTCAGCAAATCTGTGATTCAGATGGGAATCAGGCAGCAACCTTCCTGTGCATTGCTTCACAAGAAGGTACACTTAAGTGACAGTTTGGATTTCCTCTATTTACTGTTTAATACTGTTCATCATTAAAATTCTGTTTCCTCATATGCCTCACTGCACAGAATGGATAAATGCTTTAAGACATCTTGCTGTATCCACATTGATTCAGTTGATGTAGCAGCATTTAAATACGGACAGCCTACATTAATAAGTATCAATATATATCGAACATTTTCTTTATAATCAACTGATTCTTGTCCAAGGTATTGTAAATAACGTGCTTCTTACCAAACATGAGATAGCAGACAGAAAGAGGTAGAAAGAAGCAAAGGCAGATAGCAAATATTTATGATGTAGTAATGATTTAAAAGAAATATTGTAACTAGGTGCCACTGGGAATTCCATAAACAAATTTTATTCCTGTCCTTGTTTAGGAAAATGCTGAAGAGGAGAACTTTTTGAAAGGGAAAATACAGAGCAACTCCACACAGTCACTCTTCAGAAGCATCTGTCAAAGTCACAGGTAAAATTTGACATTTTCCTTGATTAAGTTAACTTAATGAGAAAATCTGATTTTCCTTCATTATTGCAGAAATAATATCTCCTGTGAATAATGCTGTTGTGCCCTTCTCACCCAACCATTTTTACAAAAATGGGAAGGGCAAAATTACTTCATTTGCAGTTTTGATGAGAAGCAGTCTTCTGCCCTCAGGAAAAAGAAAAAAAAAAAAAAAAAGGAAATTCTGAGCTTTTTAGGAAGATGTTATCTAGTTGTTTTCAGAACAGTCCAATTTTATCTCCAATAGGATTTAGAAATTTTTTTATCTATGATTTTTAATGAGGTCTATGGTTTCAAGAAGTTTATAATCAATAGCCTGGGTGGACAGTGGTTTTGTGTTCCTTTCTATTTTTTCTTGAAGATCTTGCTTTTTTTTTCATTTTCTTTGGCACTGTCCTTGCATGACCTCACAGAGAAAGGAGGATATATCCGTCTTTTAGATCTGCCTGCTCGCAGTTGTGCTGTCAATGCACATCTCAAGTTCCTGGAGCCGCAGTTTGATTTTTCCTTTCCCTCTGTTAGCTACTGAATTTTCATTGGCACTCTGACTCTGCACAGCTTGAGTGACTTATGTATTCTTTTCCACTGAAAGCTTTCTGTGCCTTCTTGTATTAATTACCAGTGTTGTGTTTTCATGCTCCAATTAAGTGATTTTTTTTTCCCCAGAACCTTTTATCTTCTTTATTTTACTATCCAATTTCTTCCTCATGGTGTTCATTTGTATGTTTTTCACAAGCTAAAGCACGAACTACAGACTTATTTCTCTTTCTGCATCACACCTGATATGTTGTTGATCTTTTTATTTGATTTTTAAAGTCTGTATGCTTATAGACTGTCTTTTCCTGCATTTCATGGTATTGGGGATACCTAACAGACCACAATCTGTTTTTCAGTCCTTAAAAAGCCACTTACCATAAGTAGTAAATAAGAACTGCTAATAATAAGATTGTAGCTTCCAGGCTGTTGAGACAGCTATTCAAGTTTTCCCATAGCACCCTATTTCTAAGATGTCTCAAACTTACAGGATGGAGAACCACTGCCTTCCCCCATCACTGGAATCCACATGCCAATGGGACATTTCCTTTTCTGGGTCTTCAGATGCAAGCCACAGACTGCATGATCACACTGAGCAGACTGCCCACAGACCTTGCAGGCTTGTGAGCCACAAAGTCAGCTATACACTATACTGGAGAATTATTATATGGGAATTCATAACTCAATTAAATTTATTGTGAAGAGTTCTTGGATTCTTGATTGAGCAAGTCTGGTGGTAACACTTCAGTGGAAAGACTTCAACTTGTTCATTGCTCAAGGCTAGCATAATGTTCATCTGCTCTTTTAATCTCAACACAGTGTTACCTGAAATACCAGAGATGGGCAGATATACCTTAAATGAGGCTACTCTTCAGACATAGGTTTTCCAGGCTGGTTAGAAGATAAGCTGACTTGAATACCCAATGACAAATTCTCTCCATCCTGTTGCTGGCAAACATCCCCAGATGGGGAGGACTTTCTGGGCAGGTAGCTTGTTGCAACTCAGCATCAACACCCAAATGTCACCAGGTTCATAAAGAGTCTCAGTCTAGATGGTTTTGCTGTGTGTTGTTGGTAAGATAAGGGAAGAAACCTGCAAAATGTTAAGCAATAGTGACTAATAAAGCAGCTGCTTCTGGACTCCTGAGAAAGCTGTTAAATTCCTTTAAACATAGTAGTTCTGAAAGGCACCCAACTTACACAGATAGGCAAAGCTGCATTCATATTCCTGCTATGAGTGTGAATGATGATTATCCTATTTCCTCTTGCTACTTTTAAAATCCACCTCCTCAGCTGTGGTATTTCTAGTCTTGTGATTAGTACTAGAATATTACAAGAACATAGGTGCCCTAATTCCAATTGGCACCAAACCAAACAATATTGATGACATTTCTGAAATGCAGTGACTCTAGACTACTGCTTTTCATTATATATAACTGCTTGCATGGGTGTTTAATACTTCCTCCCAGCCTTTAAATAATAGGTAAGCTCAAAATAAATGTGTAATTTGCCATAATATTCCTTTGCTGAAATCTTTTAAGAATCACAGAATGGTTTGGGTTGGAAGGAACCTTAAAGACCATCTGATTCCAACGCCCCTACCATGGACAGGGCCACCTTCCACCAGACCAGGTTGCTCAAAGCCCCATCCAGCCTGACCTTCAACACTTCCAGGGATGTGGCATCCACAGCTTCTCTGGGCAACCTGTTCCAGTGCCTCACCTTCTTCGTCATAAAGAATTTCTTCCTTATATCTAGTCTGAATCTTCCCTCTTCCAGTTTAAAGCCATAGCCCCTTGTCCTATCACTCCATGCCCTT
>NW_009604576.1:0-33934 GCF_000690535.1 Cariama cristata | reverse complement strand
TTCATAGGATAGGTGCTCCAGACCTCAGATCATCTTTGTGGCCTCCTCTGGACTCACTCCAACAGGTCCATGTCCTTCTTGTGCTGAGGACCTCAGAGCTGAAGGCAGTACTGCAGGGGGGGTCTCACAAGAATGGAGTAGTGGGGGAGAATCCCCTCCCTTGACCTGCTGGTCACAGTTCTTGTGATGCAGCCCATGATACGGTTGGCTTTCTGGGCTGAAAGTGCACATTGCCGGGTCACACTGAGTTTCTCATCAACCTACATCCCCGAGTCCTTCTCCTGAGGTTTGCTTTTGATCCATTCTCTGCCCAGCCTATATTTGTGCTTGGGATTGCCCTGACCCATGTGCAGGACTTGCACTTGGCCTTGTTAAACTTCATGAGATTCACACGAGCTCACTTCTCAAGCCTGTCCAGGTCCCTCTGAATGGCATCCCTTCCCTCCACACCACACATCTTGGTGTCATTGGCAAACTTGCTGAGGGTGCCCTCAATCCCACTGTCCATGTCACCAACAAAGATGTTAAACTGTGCTGGTCCCAACACCGACCCCTGAGGAACGCCAGTCATCACTGGTCTCCGCTTGAACATCAACACGTTGACCACAACTCTTTGAGTGCGACCATCCAGCCAATTCCTTTTCCACCAAGTGGTCCATCTGTCAAATCCATATCTCCCCAATTTAGAGACAAGGAAGTAATGCAGGACAGTGTCAAATGCTATGGAAGAAGAAACTATTGTAAAGATATATTTTTATAATGTCTTTGATCAGAAAGAAACTTAATACAGACCAATTGAGTAGAAAAATTCTAAAAAATTAAAAATTACTACAGAAATTATCAGGGTATTAAGGCTGTGCAAGCTGTTTATTAAATATCACGAATATGAGGCTACTGCAAAGATAAACACAGTGATGTTTCGTGACAGGGACAGAGTGACCCAAGAGCATGCTCATCTGTGTGAGGTAAGGCTATATGTACAAAATGATGGATTTATCCTGGAAAAGGAGTGTTTCTAACTCAGAGACCATAGTGAAGAAACAAGTCATCCTGAAACTCCTATTGCACCTCTCAGGCACTAACAGAATATTATGATCCCTTATTATGTAATGAATAATTATTCGGTATAAATGAGATTTGCGAAATATAGTATTTCCTTTCTCCATAGGTTTGCTAATGTCTTGTGTCCTTTACTAACAAAAATAAAACAAAATAGAGGGCAAGAAGGAGAAGGATGAAATACAATTTTAGGTAGATCTGAGAAAATACCTTATACGAGGACTTAAAGAACTGGATCTGTTTAACTTCTCTGAAATAAGATTTGGATGGAACCTGAATAAATTAGATATTTATGGGAGAAAATAGCAAACATAATGCTATGTTGGCCCTTGAAAATGATTGTGAATGAGAAATAAATGGTATAGGGTCCATTTTTTAAGACTGAGACTAAGTGGCAGAATCTGGCTAAGCCCATGCTATTAGACTCTTTAGGCTTCCCATATAGGATGATTGCATCCAAGCTGCCTATTGTGAAAGTACCTAGATTGTGCCTGAGAACTGTTTGATCATTGGTATATTTGGTGAGGACCAACTAACATTCTGCCATTCTAACAAGTTAACTGTGCAGGTGATGAAATTTCAGAACCTGTGTTCAGGTAGTAGCATCATTTAATTCACTGGTAAAGACAACATTTTTTCCCTGAAAAATTTGAGCCCAAATGTATTGTGACTGCTTCTTTGAACTTAGAATATATTATCATATCTTTTTTGTATGCACATAACTTGGTTTGGTGTTATAAATATAGTCTCACCTCTTAATTGACGAGTCATATTGAAACTTTCAGGAGAACAAGTTTTGTACTAATTTCTCCAATATTTCTTGGTTTTGACTGGACTGAAGAAATAGAACAGTTCTCTCATAAGCCTAAGCTGGTACTTAGGAATCCATGAAATCATTTCATCCCCTTTTCCACTCAGGGAGCTCTTCCTGACACCGATAAAAAAGTCAAGAAACAGCATACCAGTCCTCTTATGGGAGTAATTTTGGATCATTTCTAGCTTTCAAACATACTCACTAGGTATTTGCTTAAAAAATGCAATTTATTTGGAAAGTTTTTTTAATATACAGACAAAGTCCTATGTTGCTGCATCAGTTACTGACTGTTGCTGAGTAACAGAGCAAAGCAAGCAGCTCACTCTTTGCTGCAGGATCCTGCATGGTACTGCAGAGCTATTTGCACTTCTGAGTTCAATGGGGCTAGAATGGTGTACGAAGTCCAGTTTGTGTGTGTAAGGTAAAATGGAAGAGCTGTAGAGGTGTAAATAGTGTAGACACATCCCACAATCCTTGATGATGAGGCTGTGTTGCTCACAAGTGCAGCTTGCACTGGATTTGCACCAATATGACTATTGTCGTGTTTGATATCTCACTATGTCTCATTATCAGTAAAGAGGTCACCAAGAGAGAACAGGGGCTGTTCTGGCAGGTGGCTCCAAAGATGACAGATTTGCTTTATTTAATAAATAGGGAAAAAAAAGGTGAAAAGGAGGATTTTTACAGTTAGAGGTGAGATAGTTCCGTATTACAATGTCCACTAAAGGCAAGGAAGAAAGTACTTGTCAATGCAAAGCAGAAGTGCACGGTTTTTGACTGCAGGGCATAGGTGTGTGTTAGCCATGAGAGGCAATGCACTTGAAAGAGCAGGCAGAAATGTTAGAACAGAGGGAAAAGGCAGAACAGCATCTACAGGAGGTGAGAAAAAGAGACTGTGGTCACTTATTAGAAAAAGAATAAAAAGTGAATCCGTGGAGGGGAATGCACAATATACCATTTTTCAGACTCAGAGGTCTTGCTCAGTGCCTTAGGTACCTTCACCTTTGTGATGCTAAGGCACTTATAGCTGCAGTTCTGTAGCCTGCCTTCTCCTTGAAGCTCTGCAATGTTTCACCCAGGCTTCTGTGGCAGTGATTTTCCCTTCTCATGCTGTTGTTCTCGTGCTGTTATTTGCAAGGCCTTATTCCTGCAAACCCCCCCAACACTGTTATGATGGGTTCTCTTGAGAAACAAATCGCACCCAGCATCAGAATCACCCTTTTTCCTTTCCTTTCCCTGCCCTTTGGTTGGAACATTTGGGTTATGTTATGGTGACCCAATAATATGCAAGCACATACCTTATCAACAGCCTAGTCTGCACCACCAGCCCCAGGTGAAACCGTGCTCTGGTCAGCACTAACAGCACCACAAGCAAAAAACAATAGGATGGTTGAGTGGGTCCTGATGAAAATTATATAGTCCCCCTGGAAAAAGGTTGCTGGGGTTTGCCTACTGTGCTGGAGATGAGCCCAGGGGAGATGCTCATTAGGGATGCCTGTTGCTTCTCTTCCCAATGGCCACTGGTGAGAGTTTTCTTTTTTTTCGTGTTTTCTTTCTCTCTCCCCCTTAGTTTTCATTTTTCCCTGAAACTAACTTTACTATAGTTGAAGTATACCATCAGCTAAGGACCCTACCAATAAATTTTAGTGCATGTAAGCCTGTCTCCCAACACAGAGCAAACATATATTTAATGAAGCTTTTCAAAGGAAAACAACATTGCTGTGTTTTTAAAGATAAAATACAAGATGTTTCAAGCACCATTTAAAGTCTCTTTCAACAAGAACCTCTTCTAGCAAGGCAAACAAAAGAGTTACCTTTAGCAACATTAGAGTTTACATCTAGCTTAAATACCTATGTTGTGTGGTACAGATTCCTAGGAAACCCGAGGCTGCAAATGAATATTGCAGTGGCCATTCAGTTCTTGGTGGGGAAAATGGATCCACTACATATAAATAATGGGATAGAAAATCTTCGTGAAGAAGCCAGAATCTAGTAAATGTAACTGGCTGTGGAATCAGATACAACATCTTTAACGGAAGCACTTATGAATAAGGAGCAACCACCAGGGAGAAAAGCTGCCTTCAGGAGTTCTTGTAGCTTCTGCTAAATAACCTACTTGAGAAATGCAGAGAGCTGGCATGGCATTGGAGTTGGATTGCCCCTGAGATCTCAGATGAAACTGTTAATGAGGAGAGGTAGATGGCTGGATGATGTGGGGCCCTGCCACACTTCTACCTGGAGACTACTTTCTGTGACACATTGAGGGAAATAAGAAATCCTGGAAGATTCCCCTTGCATCCTCTCTGCTCCTACTCTTCTTTCAGCCTTGTGTACACCCTGTCTGAGGGGCATATCAAGAGGTATGGGCCCGTGTGTATCAGAAAAGACATGCTGGAATCCTCTGCTTAGTAAGCCCATAGCTCCCTCAAGGGAGGAAACCCCCCCTGACAAAAGCACTAGGTAGAGGAATGGGAAATCTTCAGTAGTATCAAGGTACCTGGTGCACAATAGACACCGGTCTGGACAGCTACTACTGCTATTGTTTCCAAGAAAACCTACCGTCTATGTATTCACAAAGTGTCATTTTGAAAGTGTTATTCATGGCAGTTGGTCTGGCTAGGGTGAAGATGCCAAAAAGTGAGGGCCAGGTCTGTGTCCATGCTTGGACATGAATGCCAAGGTGCTTGAAAAGGTACTGTCTGCTTTGGGATTGTTCAACATCTATCTGAATTTTGCCTTGCACTTCCCTCATTTGCTGCTATCTTGAGAGCTGCTGTCTCATCAGTAGAATTAAACCAAGACCTGGCACATTTCTCATGCTTATGCAGAGTTGTTTTCATCACAGCATTTAAAAAAAATCTTCTATAGCAAAACAAACATCGTGTTACTTTTGAAATATTTTGGGTTTAAAGCTGAATTGAACAACAGAATTTGTTTCTTACTCAGCAATGTGTATTGAGGATAAATCACTATATATAAAGAGGCTTATAAAAATCTCTCTTCTTTTTCACTATCTCACTTTTTCACTATCTCTTCTTCTTCTTCTTCTTTTTCACTATGAGGAAGGCCAGACTGACCCTGCTTGCTGAAGAGGGAAAGACCAAGTACCTCTTCTTCTGAGGTTCGTCCTAGTTCCAGTTTCTGATTCTCTTATTCAGCTCTCGTGTTCAAAAGTAACCCCAGAGTTGCGGTCATGGTAAATGTTCTGAATTTTCATCATTTCTCCTAAAATCAGAACTCTGTGTTTTGTTTTGGTAAGAGTCTCATGCTGTTCTAGAAGCTACGTCATTAAGAAAATAACGGAAAAATTTCCTCATCGTGGAACTTTGCATACACTATTTTCTATTGTTCACTTAAAACAAAGTATATTAAACTGCCAACATCAACAGCAGCCTCATACTTTTTCTTTATATGAATAAAATATGAAGAAGAGAAAAAAATATTTCCCATCATACTGTTGAAAGGCAAGATGTGAAAAACCTGGCAAATTATGAACAATAGGTCTGGAAAACAAAGGTAAATAGGTGCAATCATGTAAGGTAGAGATCCATAAAATGAAAACTAAATATATATGCGTTAGATCCATCACGTGAAAAGTATTTTTAGTGATAAAAGTAAGCAGAACCATCAAACTTCAGTAGAATGACATACAATAATAATTCAAAGCACACTTTCAACAATGGAGAAAGAATACATTTTACAGCAAAAAAAATAATTTTTTATATTTTTTCTCTTTAGTATAGTATGTGTCAGAGGATCTTAAGCTGCCATATGCTGTGCATCCCTAGAAATCCTTTCCCTGTTACAAACTCCAGCAGCAGCTGGTGAAAACTGATGGTTCAGTGCATCTTTCAGTTTTTTTACCAGCCAGCATAGTCAGTCCCAATCTCTTTATTGACAGCAAATTAAGAAACTGCTGTAGAAGAATAATAGCTTTGTGTCTGATGTCTGGGACAGCCTGCTCATAATCTGACTTTCTGACATTAGTGAATTGCTGCTTCTGTCTGTGCTCTACCTCACTGGCAAATGGAGAAACACATGTACTGGCTCTGATGTTGGATTTATTCTTCCCAGGTGTCTATAAAGCATAGGGATGAAAAGCACTGCCCATATACAAAGAATGAGCTTGGAATTTTCAGCTGTTAATATGGACCCTGTTTTTCTCGGTTTTACTGCTCTGATGACAGTGAAATTCATGTGAAAGTATATACAGCAGCAGCAGGAACATGTCAGTTCATTTAGTAGACTGAAAAAAAGGAATCATGTTTTTCCCTGCTGTTTCTACAAACAATTGTAGGTTTTAGTTTGATCACATTTCAACTGCATATGGCCAGATGGGATTCCATTTGTGGTGTGTCAATACACTTTTGAATTTCTCAGCTACTTTAAAGCGAGAAGTTGAGGGCTAATTCAGTGCTTGTAAAAGGGGAATTCACAAGTCTATAATGAATTTCATCAAAGAGCTTATCATCAGGGGACAGTTAATGAAGATCACTTAGTGAGGCTTCACATGACCCCTTTGAGGCTGACATATTGATATGATAAGCCCTTGGCAGATGAGGCAAGTAGGATGATAAAATTCATACATGCTGCACAAAATCAGAGGCCCTGAAAGATTCATTTTTATATTCTGCGTTCTCAAACCTCTGACTTAAACCAACTGGCAGATGTGTTAATCCAGAACACTTTAGTGAGGAGTAGTTTTTGGCAACATTGCCTCTGATACTGCTTTTTAAAATTCATTTACCTCCATTTAGTCAGCTAATAGGTTGAAAAGCAGTAAATCACAGAAGCTCATGTGACATTCCTAAAAGTGATCAGCTCCCTGCATTCTCCAGGCTTTATATATACAGATATCAGCGAAAATAAAATCACATGGAAGGAGAGTGAGTATTCATCATGTTTCCAGTTCTGAAAATGAAATGTCAAAGAGAGTTCAGTGGAAATGTCAAGACCATACGAGAAAAATTTCAATGTGCTAAGATCTTGCATTCATTTGTCTTAGTTTATTTGAATAGCTCAAATTTGAATGCTGTGCCTAGAACTCAGACGCTGCGGCAGCTGATGGGAGTAGTGGAATTTTCATGGTAAACCCCTTAATACCATGAATAATACAAGCCTGGGAATAGCCACACTGAAGCCAACGTTTCTCCTACAAGTGTGAGCTGGTGATGTATGGTGGATATTTGAACATATGCCAAAGCCCAGTGCGAATCTTTACAAAACTCTTTAAAACAGACTTTAAATCAGGCAGAAAGTACCTCAAAGGTTAAGTATTTTAGTGATACGCTATAATTTGACAAAATTATGAAAGAAAGCAATCTGTCAATCAATGTGATTGACATTCATCCTGGAACCTGAAAGGATTTTGAATGCCTGTAAAGATGAAGTAATACAAACATAACTATATGGACAGAAGAAGGAGTCATAAGCAAAAGAAAATGAAAAAGAACAACAGCAACAGAACCCTGGTTGCACGATTTTGGCTAGCAGAGAAGAAAAAAACACCTTAAAAACTGCTACTGCCAATAAGACAGGACAAGTAATGAGAGATTTATGGCATCATTATACTAGCAAATGGAAATGACTTCTCACCTAGCAAAAAACTAGAATCACAGAACATATTGATTCCTACACAGCAGCTATAGAAAAGGGAATATGCTTCAGAGAAATGAGAATGGTTTTCATGGTTATCAGGAGAGTTGCCTCTTAAATTTCTTTTTCTCCAGAGGTGTGTTCCTGAGGCCAGGGATCAAAGTTCTTGCATTTTGTTCCCAATGTTTATATCCAGATGATATAACCACCCTATGTCTGACTTGGTGGTTACAGGAGCACATCTTGAGTCATAATTCCACCTAAAGAGGATATGGAAGCATGACTCAGCCCCTTACTGCCACATGGTCTCTTTTATGGACATGGATGTGGTGTCCAGATGGGATCCAAAGTGTCTAGTGGGTACAGATGATCAGTGGACCAAGAATATCAGCTATGCTCTAGCATATATGCAGGTCAGATAAGACAAAGATTTAGATCCTAGTCTCAGGCCTCCCAACATATATAAATGTTGAACAGCCATCAGTCCCCAAATTAATTCACTCACAAGACTTTGCAGCAACAAAAGCATTTTCAAAATAAAGATTAATTATCCTCAGATTTATAGCTTTACAGCATGTACAAGAAAGAACTACTAGAACAAAAATACTAAGTACTTATTTACTAAATACTCTTAGTCTAGTCTGTAGAGCATGGATAAGATCCTGTTTGTTAAAGGAACTAGATTTTCTGGCATGAGAAGGCAGGTTTTAATATCCAGAAAAAGCTCTGGTTTGGTGTTTATTTGACTTACACATTTTTTAATTTCCTGAGTACCAACACTCCTCTCCAACATCAGACTGAATGTCAAGGATTCACCCTCATCTTGCTTTTCAGAAGCCCGAAAACTTAAATCATATTAGCTTGGTGGGACTTGCGTTGGGACTTTTCTCAGCTGTTGGTTCTTCTGTTTTGTTCCCTAAGGAAACTGTGTCATTGGTTTCCCTTTTCCACTAGTCACCTCAAACAAATTCTGGGATTCAGGCAGTACACTAGAACATGAGTACCAGGAAGGTTGTACAGAAATTCTCTCCTTTCTTGCAAGGACAGATAAAAGTTTTTCCTTGGAGATAATCTTAACTGTCTCATGCAAGCATCACAACCTGTGATAAAGGAAATAATATGGATATTGGAGCTGTATGATTAGGAGAAGAGAGGAAAAACCTGTTTGTTTATGGTGCAGTGTAGCAGTCAAGTGATAGACTTTATATGAAGAAGAAAGAATGACTAATGTAAAAAATATTCTGAGTTTTCTGAAGGAAAGTGCCAACAAATAAGATGAGAGTGAAGCACACAGGAGTATTTACAGAAACAAAATAAATTTGAACCTCAAATGGGGCTATTTCAGTTATACTATTAACTCTCTAAGATCCAGTCTTTGACGAAGAACAGGCAGTTGACCTTGGACAGCTAATTACACCCAGTAGGCTGAGAGAAAAATTCTATCAGATAAGAGGATACTTATTCATTATACACTTACAAAAGAACCTATTCTAAACCTAGCAAAAGGTAATGGAAGTCTTTACAATTATTGTAATTTTGCTTATGTCCTCAGGCTTCAGTTCAACCAAATAACTTAAGCACATGCCTAACTGCCATTAACATCAATTGAGAATAGCAGGTTTTAAAAAACTCCTTAAGCTTGAAGCAACTCACTGCGGCAAAACTTAAACTCACTGACTCCAAGAGTGCAGAAAACTGTTGGTTTTGTCTCTCTCTTACACATTCCCACTTACAATTTAATACTTTTGTTATCTACAAAATAATTGCTCTCATGCCATGCAGTTCAGATCGCTATCTTCAGAAGCCCAAAGTATAGGACTAATAAGCTAGATTCAGTGCTCTCTTCTGAACCACTTGCAATTCTAAGACAAATTATGGCAATGAGGGGGGAAGTGAATTCAACTGTTCTCCATTTTATTGAAGGTTCATTCTTTTTTTAGAATTGTAGGGACAGACCCAGAAAAGTCCATTGAACTGACTGTCTGCTAACAATTGCATTGGTTTGCTTATCTGTTTTGATTTCTTAATTTTATGGGAAAAGCTTCTGATTGAATTTGCCGAGAGTACTTAAGAAAAAGGTCTGGAAAAAGTTTTAAAACTAGATATTCATTTGTACAAGTTCTCTCTTGGGTCATCGCTATTCACCCCTCTCAGTCTGTGACATTTTCATTTGTTCTGGGCTCTGAGCAGCTGATGTTTCTTATGTTTTACTCTTCTTAAGCCTGGGAGGTCAAGCAGAGCAGCATTTAGCCAGAGTGCTGAGTTGCAAACCTCTTGTAATAAGCTCTCTCTCCATCGGCTTTAAGTTGCACTACTCTAGAGGTTTTACAACTTTTCGTAGAAGTGAGGGAGTTTCCATCTCTGTTACTTCCTCAAAAACACTTCTGAGCAGCTCTAGTGCAATATCTGTACCTACAGCAGTGAACAAGGAAGAAGAATAGAGGTGATTGGAGATAGTCTGAGAAGAGCTAGGAATATCTTTTCTTGGCTCTGAAAATAGATGCTCTGTCTTGGGTAGAATAACACAGTGGTACAATCCTTCTCTGGGCAAGGTTGTCACTTGTCCAGATCTATTGTAAGGACCGTTTGGTCCTTAAGGTCTGTTTGCTTGCTTTTCCCCCTTAGATATAGCATAATTAGATATAATCTGACCTCTTCAGAAAACTCATTTCTTAATGCATTGATAAGCAGCCTCATTACTATATTGCTTTTAAATTTCTTGAGGAAAAAAAGTGTCATCATATTTTAGCAACATAATCAATAGAGAAGGAACAAAGTACTGATATTTAGACAGATATTTCCTACTCAGCTTCAATGGGAAAACTCTTTTAACAGTTGTCTTAGGAGGATCTTAAAGTTTTTTCTCACTTTTCATTTTCTATCTTCTTTCATGTTTTGTGTTAACCCATGTTACTTCTAAGCTTTTGTTTATTGCTGTGCAAGGAAAAAAAAACAAGCAAGGAAATAATCTGTTAACACCCTGGTTCTCATTTTAGAGGATTTGATGGCCAGTGAGTCAGCAAGAAAAACAGCTGTGTTCATTCTTCCTTCCTTTGTAAGTGTAATTTCTCTCTGTCACCCCACTATGGCTTAGGTGTTTGTTCCAGACTGTTAGCCCTTCAAACAAGATTTTGATGGAGGAACACAGAAATATCTGCCACATCAAACAAGATTTTGATGGAGGAACACAGAAATATCTGCCACTAAAAGGAAATTAGAAGATGCTACTGGCATTTAGTGGTGAGCCAAAATAAAAAATCTATCCCCAGAGAATTCAGTGGTCTTATACTGCTCTCCAAATACCCTTCTTGACCACAAAATAAATACACGGTGAAAAAAGAAAAAAGAAACTATAAGGTAATTGCTTTGACCTTGTCACTAGGACAACTGAAATTACTATAAGTAGTCAAAAATACCCATCTGAGGATTAGAAGACTAACAGATAGCTCTTGCCCTTAGTAACAGAGTCTTCTATATACATTCAGATTATCTCACTGCACTTTTAAAATTTTATTGAATGTCTAATTTCTTTTTCTTTGGCACTTAGATCCACAGTCAATATTATAGATAATACCCAGGTACCTAAAATATGGGGTTTTTTAGTAAAAAGCACAAAGTAGAAATGAATTCCAAAAAGTAATACCAAAACACCCACATTAGTTTCACCTGAGGAACTGGATAAGTAGGTGACCAGCCAGCTGGCTTGCCTGTATGCCTATTTTTCTAATATTCCAGCCATTCACTGAACAGAGAGGGAAACTGTCAGAAAGACCACATAGATGAATAGGCCATGATGTGTTTAATCAGAATTTTTCTCCATGGAATGTTTAGATTACTCTATCTTTTCATGTTTCTGAAAAAAAAAACCTGCTCAGCTGAAAAAGAAGAATAAGAAAAAGTTTTGTCTGTTGTCAACATCTCTGTATAAACTAGCAATTCGCACCATGCAGGAAATTAGCACATTTTACAGTACGAAATCATTAACCAAGAGAATAGTATTTGCTATACGTCAAATGATAAATTTTTAGTGTTTTTTTTGCCATTTAGGTGGTCATTAGAAGGCTAACAGATATGTAGCCCAGAAGCTATATAGAATGTTTGTATAAAAGCAAACTGTATTTGATTTTAATTGACTCACTTGGTTGATAATTCAATTGTGAAATTCCAGTGTTCACTAAGAAAAGCTGTGTTTTGAGTAAGAAAAAGGAGATTTTTGTTATTGTAGATAGGAGTAATTTTTAACTTTACTGTGAACATTTCAACCTGTTTCAATTGATTCAATTCACAAGGCCAAAGAATGAGTCCCTGCTGCATTTCCAGCAGAGGTATGAACCTCTGTTTCAATATAAACTTACCTTGTTCCAAGCTGACTGACACAAAACTACCCTCTGGCACTGGCTTTAGATGAACATGGAGAACAAAGTAAGTCAACACACCTGAAGCATGGACAGGGGTGCACATCCATGGGCATCCCACTTTGGCTCCCACTCAGGTGGCCCACACATCCTTGAGGCAGCAGAGTGGTTGACTGGGAGCCTTCCTTGAAGAGGTCAGCTCATGTGCAAAAAGGCAATTTGTAGCAGCTTAGTCAAAAGTTTCTTTTCTGGCAGCTTAGATGCCAATGATAGACAGGGAATCTTGCCTTCACCCTCTCCCTCACACATGTTCCTATGAAAAGTCTAGCTATAGCTATAACACCAAATGAGGTTTGGTTTTTTCTTCTCTCAGCAGCAAGACCCCTTCTTCCAAGCAACCTCACTGAACTGCATGGGACCCACTCATCTTGTACGTGACTATGCAGTGTAAGGGAATGAGAACATCATCAACAGGAATAACAGAGTCATCTTGCTGTTCTGAATTAGCAAATAAATAAAATGGTGTGGTGGGTTGACCTTGGCTGGCCACAAGGTGCCCAACAAATCATTCTATTACTCACCCTCCTCAACAGGCCAGTGGGAGAAAATACAGTGAAAAGCTTATGGGTCAAGACAAGGACAGGGAAATCACTTACCAGTTACCATCATAGGCAAAACAGGTTCAGCTTGGGGAAATTAATTTAATTTATTGTCAATTAAACAGAGGAGTCTAGTGAGAAATAAGAACAGATCTTAAAACACGTTCCTCTTACCCGTCTGTTCTTCCCAGGCTCAACTTCACTCCTGAGACTTCTACCTCCTCCTTCCCAAGCAGCACAAGGGACAGGGAATGGGGGTTCATGATGCTTCATTTCTCTGCTCCTTCCCCCTCACACTGTTCCACTGCTCCAGCATGGGGTCCCTTCCACAGGATACAGTATTTCAAGAACTGCCATAACTTGAGCCATTTCCATGGGGTGCAGTCCTTCAGGAACAGACTGCTCCAGTGTGGGTCTTGCCAGGACCATGCTCTGGCATGGGCTTCCCACAGGGTCCCGGCCTCCTTGGGGCACCCCCCTGCTCCGGCGTGGGTTCCTCCCCGGGCTGCAGGTGGGGATCTGCTCCAGCATGGGCCTCCGTGGGCTGCCGGGGGACAGCCGGCCTCACCGTGGGCTGCACCAGGGGCTGGGGGGAATCTCTGCTCCGGGCCTGCAGCACCTCCTCCTCCTGCTGCACTCACCGGGGGGCTGCACGGCTGCTCCTACCACACATTCTCAGCTGTCACATGATACTTTTTACTCATAAATTTTGTCACAGAGGTGCTACCAAAATTGCTGATTGGCTCAGCTTTGGTCAGTGGCAGGTCCGTCTTGGAGACAGCTGGAACTGACTCTGTCCAATGTGGGAGCAGCTTCTTGTATCTTCTCACAGAAACCACCCCTACAGCATCCCTGCCACCAAAACCTTGCCACATAAACTCAATACAAATGGTCATGGACATATGGCTGCGTGCTAGTGGGGTGTTCATCAGAGCACTATGATTTAGCACATACTCAGCTTCGAGGTGGTGGTTGTGCTGTCCCCAGACTTTGCCTGCTCTGTTCTTTGCGGTGTCTCGTGAGTCCTTTTGGATCATCACTGACTTGCTCCTTTCCAGCCTGTACCTTTTCACATCATCTTTGCATGTGCATATTTGCAAAATGCATCACTTCCGTAATGGCATCTGTGTGTCCCTGCTTTCTATTGGTGTAATACCCTTTGAAAATAAGTGGGATTATCCCTTGAGTGGGTGAAATTTGTCAATTGAAACCGTTTCTTTAGACAAAATACTCATTTGGGTTGACTGAAACATTCTCTCGGTTCATTTAAGTGTTTCAATTGGAAAAAATGTTTTTGTACCAAAACATATTAGTTGAAAAAACACTTTTTTAAAAAAAGATACTTCAATGTTAAATGTACATAAATTTAAATTTAATAAAGCCTACAAAATAATAACATGTTGCTTTGATAGAAACTATTTTGCACAAGCAATTTCAATAAACTTTTCTTTCCACTATCTAGACCAAACAAAAACTAATTTTGGATCTGTCTGAATATTTCCATTCTGTGATGTGACCATTAAATAACAAGCATATTACAGTACTCTAATTGTAACTTCAGTGAGTCGAGAGTCTTGTTACTGATAGGACAGAAACAACTTACTGTAGTATTGTGCTCTAAAACATATAATAGCATCAAAAGGTCTGTTTTGATAAAGGAAGACTTTCATTACTGTCATGAGCCGTATTAGCAATGAAGATTCTGCCTTGTGTACTTCATCATACGGCTGTAAAGCAAGGAGGGAGCATCATCATGTCCAAGGTTCCCACTATTCCAGTCATCATGTAATAGTCATCAGTTCAGAGTATCCATCCCACCACCAACCACGCTGTCGTGGTTTGACCCCAGCCAGCAGCTAAGCCCCACACAGCTGCTCACTCACTCCCCTGCAGTGGAATAGGAAAGAGAATTGGAAGGGTAAAAGTGAGAACACTCATGGACTGAGATAAAGTCAGTTTAATAGGTAAAGCAAAACAAAGAATTCATTCACCACTTCCCATTGGCAGGCGGGCGTTCAGCCATCTCCAGGAAAGCAGGGTTTTATCATGTGTAATGGTTACTTGGGAAGAGAAATGCCATCACTCTGAACATGTCCCCTTCCTTCTTCTTCTCCTCCCAGCTTTTTATTGTTGAGCATGACATCATATGGTGTGAAATATCCCTTTGGTCAGTTGGGGTCAGCTGTCCCTGCTGTGTCCCCTCCCAACTCCTTGTGACCCCCCCAGCACCCAGTGGGGTGGGGTGAGGAGCAGAAAAGGCCTTGACTCTGTGTGAGCCCTGCTCAGCAGTAATGAAAACAACCCTGTCCTATCAACACTGTTTCCAGCACAAATCCAAAACATAGCCCTTACCAGCTACTGTGAAGAAAATTAACTCTAACCCAGCCAAAACTAACACACACATAGAGACACACTCCGCAAGATGCAGTTTCCTGATAACCCTTAAGACCCAACATTAGCAAGGTCTACAATATCCTGTTGGAAGCCGAAGGTAAGGTAAATACCCTTTAATGAGATCTGTTCTCTTGTTCACAAATTAGTCCTGTTCCCTGAATTTTTACAAAACTGTAACTGGTATAATCATGGCCCCTGCAGGTAAACATGAACAGCCTTGATAACCCACTCTTCTGCATAGAAACAGCAGGACAGGTTTTCCAAATGCAGTCTTAACACTTCCTTCAGTGTGTACAAAGCACTCTCTTTTGCACATAGTGGTGCTTACACCAAGAAATCTTGTCTGATTTTTGTGGGTAGAAATAATATGCCACTCATTAAACTAATGGAATCTTTCACCCACAAATTTAAATTACAGTAGCCCACAAAGATATTTGGAGGTGTGTTTGACTGTTTATGAGTTTATATAGTAAAAGCATTCACCATAGTGATGCATTAGCTCAGACTTCTTTGCATAATTATTTTTGTCCATTATATCTGTCTTCCTCACTTTCTGTTGTTTGTCTACAGTGCATTCACCCACATGAATATATGTGACATCATAGTGCTGTAATAAAGATGTGGTTGCTTTTACCATTACTATTCTATTTGCATTTATAAATATCTTTCTATGTGTTTTATGTATTCTAATACATCATATGAGGTCTTTAACAAAGAAAAGTAATTCTTATCTCTTCATACAATCAGTTTGTTGATAACAAACAGATTTTAACTAACACTTGGACTATCCATGATTTCAAAAAAACAGATGGAATCAATAACTATTACACAGCACAAATAGCTGTTTGCTGTGTAACAGAATATGTCTAACATAACAAATATGCTGAGAGTGTAAAACAAGAAGAGAAAGAAGAGATAAAGGAAGAAATAAGATAAACTAATTCTCAAAGCCAGCTAAAGAGAAGAATCATGGTAACATATGCATATGATACCTTCTAAGTAAGTGTCTGTGGATCTCTATTTGTGCAACCTAAACCAACCAACCAAACAAACAAAAAAAAAACACAAAAAAATCCCTAGTTTTGTGCACCGTCTCTTAGATTTAAAGGCCCATCAACAAATTTAGAACATTAATTCCTCAGCTTTGAATCTTTGTTCAGGGTTCTTATTATATTTTGGTACACTTGTTGATAAGGTGATCGTATCCTCTAGACCCTAGACTAGTCTACATATTTGGAAAAGCTGAACCCTCCAGAATCTGGTTTCAGTCTTGAAGGAACTCTTGCTTTCACCTTTTACCATAAGTGGGCCAAATTCAATTACATGAATCTGAATTCCAGCACTTGCAAGTACTTGGAATGAAGTGTTCTGACTTCACCAACATGTACTAGCAGATCGAATTGTTACAGAGACTTTACAATTTTTCTTTTATGGCTACTCATATAAATGAATGCTTCACAAGAAGGATGTATTCAAGAATTTGATTTTTGTTTGTTGACCAATTCAAAGAAACAATATAAAAAAGGTTATCAGGTTTTTATAAAAGTGTCTTCTCCACGGGCAGAGCTGGCATGTCTACAGTTTAATGTAATACCTCTGCAGCTTAATTTACCCCAAGATGAGCAACAACAATGCAGCATGAAATGTATTTTTCCAACATCCAGTCTTTCAGGCATAAGAAATCATAGTTGCCTCTTACTGGTTACGGTAAGCAGAAAGAAACTTTGAAAATGAACTTTTAAAGGCACTGAAAGTCTTTGCTTTGAAGGAAAGTTCCCATTTAATATCTAGAAAGAAAGCAGCTGGTTTTTTTCTGATGCATTTCTCCACTACAAGTAGTCTCTATTAGCACCATTTTCTAATGAAAACAAAAAAGTAAAATAATGAATATATAACATTTGTAAAGTTGTGGTAATGCATGCATTTTAAATTTAAAGTACCCCTTAGATTGTAGAGACAGAATATAGTTGAATTGAATTTTTACTTTCAGATTTAAATAACTGCTCAGCTGAAGTACCTAAGTTTGCCACTACTTTCTAGCAGATAGTCAAATAGGAAAATTCCAGGATCCTATTTCTTTCACTTCTCTCTATTCCCTTGGTAATTTCAGACATAAATAATTAACATATGTATGAGGATTAAAAGTAGTTTAAAACAAATACAGGACTGAATCCATTCATATAATAATCACATACAATAATTAGTAGTACTACTTGATTTATAGTACTACTCATGATATAAAAATCTAGTCAGATTTGTCACAGGCTAATTTTCTTTGCCCCCACAGCATTTTAAAAACTCCTTCATCTTCCTGGCCTAGTGGAGAGGAAAAAAAATTACTCTCTGTCTTTAAAACAGTAACATCCTTTGCCATTTTCACAGTTAAATGCTGTACTTGTCAAAGTATGTAGGATTAAAGTATTAGAAACAATCTGATGAAGCTTAATTTTTTTAGAGAATAATTTGTACAGCATAGACTGAAAAGTTGCATCCCTCCTTTCTTTCTAGGCACCAGAATTCCTTTTCTTGATGTTTTCTGTTCAGGGAAATAGGAACACATGTTTTCTATTTAGATGTTTCAGCAATTACAGATGTCTGGAAAAAATTTCCAAACCATCCGTTATCTCCTTGAGATACTGGACTCACCAGTGTTACAGTCAGTGCCTGGACTAAAGGCAACAGGTGAGCTTTAAAACTGCACAGCTGAAGCACAGGTCCAGATCTCGCTCAGCGGAACAGGAACAGAACAGAACAGAACCCTCATCTGAATACTAGCTACAACGTCAGATAAACCTGACCATCTCCAGAGGACCCTTGGTACCCCTTGCCATACTGCTGCTGCAGCACCAACCAAGTGATTATATGTTTAACCAAGACAACCCTTAATAATCTGCTTTGTTTTTAAGAGCTCAGTTTCATTTTTCAAGAGCCAGGGGTTTAAATTAAACAGTGTGCTAAGGTAGACCAAGGGAATGGCACTTTTTTGATGTTTTGAAATTGAGCATGTATTTGAATATACTGATGGACTGAAGGTTAATGACAGACAGCCTCTCCCCATTTCAAATTGCTTGGAAAAAGATATCATCTATAGTTCCTATTCTTTCTTCTTCAATATCTCAGTTTTGTATTACTGGTCTGTGTAAAGAGTTTCCAGATTTAGAAGGATGAAGGAAGCTACATGAAATAATACTGTAGCATTTTTTTTTCCTTTTTTATGTCTTCCTTTTTTCTTTCTGTCCTTAACAGAAACCCCCAAAACACTGATTTTTTTTTTTTTACTTTAAACCTTCATTAAACTACAATGAGAATTTTTTTGACGTAAACCTGAGATTACTAAAACTGACCTTTGATTTTTTTCACTTGGTTTTATGATACTAAAAATCCATGCAAAAGGCTGTAAGGTTATACTTATTTAGCAAGTACCTGTCCTGATAGTCTTAATTATGTTATTTTCCTATCCCAATGTAATATTTTAAGCTTCTATAACATTGAAAAATGTTAAAGGACTACTTTCAGATGTCACTATGACCTTTAAAAATACCTAATCTAACTATTTAGAAGCTTTATAACTCATGGGCCTATTTTAAAAGGAATGTGGGAGGATAATCAAAGTAAGTCTTTTTGTACTGAGGAAAAGAGAAGTGCACTAATTCTACATTAGTAAGTATCCTTCTTATAGAAAGTTGTCCTTCAGTACTATTGAATACCACTGAATATTATGGTACCACAATACCACTTGAGTGTCCTTCAAGGTGACTTTATTTGAGGTTAGTCATCCATTTTAAAATTCCTTCCCATCAGATTTTTTTTTGTCAGGAGAGTTATTTTTATGATACATACACATGCTTCTATCTGCAACCTTTTTTTCCTGATTATGTGAAATATACGGCTGGTCTTAGTAGCTTTTTCTGCATGTACCATGCTTGAGGTAGCACCTGGGGGTCTCTCCTGGTGCCCAAGCTGTCCCTCATTCACTGGGTGCCTGCTTTCTGTGCTGTCCTAGGGAAGGATGCTCAACCAAGCCTGGGCAAGGTGCTGTTATGAATTTTCATGCTATTATCCTCCTGCTACTGGAAGTTTTCACTTCCAATTACATGTCTAAAGTCCAATTAAGAATCGTTGTAGAATGTTCCCACTGAGTATGAAATCTATCTATCTTGAACAGATTCACAAAGTGTAAGAGGGAAAGGAGTCCAGTGAAGCTTAAATATTGGAAGCTCTTGGGTTTTACCTATTTTAGGTTTTTTCTGCCTCTACAGATCGATAATCTCAGTTTGAAAAAAATATGCCACCCCAAGAGGCATCTGATATTGTTATGAAGGGGTGGAAAACTGACATCTCTTCAGCAATTTGTTTCCCCTAGTAGGTTCATTTTGTATGCTCTATATATACACAAAGCATACATGCATACATATACAAATAGATACACAAATACATATGTACACATATATGTGTTTGTATACAAATATGTATATGAATGCATTCCTCCCCATAAAACAGCATATACTTTTTTTCTAACTGCTCAGCATCCAGCATTAGGTGGTATATTCTTCAGTACTTGAATGTTTTAGCATTACAAAGGCACTCATCACTGATGAACCGAGCTTTTTAAGTCTCACACTAGAAGGCAGTTTCTTCTATCATCCATCATTTTCACACTTTTTTTTTCTGTATCCTTTCCTAGTTTTGTTTATATTAATGCAATAAAAAGCAGAAAGGTTACCTTCTGGATCTTATTTAGTTTTCTACTGGTTTTGTATGATTGCACTATACCTTTGAATCACAAAAGCGCAGTGCAAGCTCATTCTGAATTTTCTACTAAACATACAAATTCTTTTCCCAGTAACTTTTTTCCAAAGTGTTGCAGGTAAGACAAAGTAAACCACAACCTGAAGTGGGCCTGGATGCTAGCGTTTAAGAATCAACAAGATTAGAACTTTTCATATGGTTCAGTTTTAGGTAGTCCTGCAAGGAGCAAGGAGTTGGACTTGATGATCCTTATGGGTCTGTTCCAACTTGAGATATTCGGTGTTTCTGTGAATTATTTCACCTGTTCACTTGTTCCTTCCCACAGCACTATGCTCATAAGTCTCGACTTCTCTCCCTAGCAGGGAGATCACTGTTGGTCCAGGAACGTCAGGCAGAAAGTCATGTTGGTTCCTGCTGTGCAGCTTCTCAGTTACCTGTTTGAGGTGTTATTGTCCAAAACTCCAGGGCTTCCCCAGCATTTCACTCCATACTTCTCTGTGACCTTTCCTCCAGCTGGCAACTTCACCTTCTTTTTTCCAGGCACCCTTCTTCTTTCCAAGACTACCTCTTCTCTTCAAGAACCTTTCTTTTCAGCACTGCCTCTTCCTTTCAGACCCCAAGCCCCGAGTTTAAACAGAAAAACTTTGCAGAAGCGAATGTCTGATCAGCCTCATAATTAATTGGCAGTTCTGTCCCATGCCTCTTCATTAACTGGAGGATTTAAGACATGTAAGTTATGTTTAGACCAGATGTTATAAAAATTTACAGCCAGTCCCTACCAGTTGTACCTAGTAAGTAGCAGGTTTATGCCTGAGGATTCAAAAGTTTGGTTTTAGACATTCACCCGATTACACACATATACCCAACTATATGCTGCCTGCTGGCATTCACCATTTAAACTATTTTTTCAACTACAACAGAAAGCAGTGCCTATACTCACCTCGCAATATGTACAGATGGTGTTCCTCACTCTCTGCTATCTAAATTTGCTATTGGTTGACTTTAAACTTCATTTTATTTACATAGGTGAGTTTCCCAGAGCAAACTCATTCACTTTACGTGATTCATCTCACCTAGTTTTAGCCATTTAAAAAGACGGTGACTGGGTTGAGTTTGAGACTGTACCTTCTTGTCCCTATATATGTGTCCATAGGCAAACCACATGTCTGAGCTGCCATTATTATTTACAGAGATCTAAAGTCAGTGGAGGCCAAATATTCACTCACGCCACTTGGTCAGCTGAATTTGTTCTAGACTGTCATGTCTGTGTTGATTATATCTTCATTGACTGTAATGAGAGCCTAGCCAGCTTTTATGCTTCTAGACAAGCTAAATTTAGTCTGGTAAGTAAATTTATGTTGACATCTAAATTTAAATATCTTGAATTGAACCCTGTCCCAGTAGCCTAGTCTATGTTTATTATAACTTGTCCTTCTCTAGTCTGGATAGGAAAAAGTGCCTCCACAGGGTGATTCATCCCACTTTTTTGAGGATGAAGATATCATTCCCTCTCCCTTTCTTTTAATTGCAGAGAATCTGAAATAATTATCTGAAGCTATATGGTCAATTCTTAGATAAATGAAATTAGGTGAGAGGCATTCCACTCTGTTCTGAAAGCACTATCCTCCCAACTATTTACTAATTTCTCATTTGTTGTATTATTATCAAATTAGTTGGCCATAAGTTATATATATATGTGCATGTACATTTCTGTATTTTTGAAATTCTGTATTTCCAATATGTTTGCTTCTTATTCAGGCAGTTCTTGCTGCTAGTAAAAATTTTTAATTTTAGGCAGACAAGTAGGTTACATAGGCTTGGAAGACTTCCTAATGCAAACACACTCATCCTGCAGATTATTTATACACTTGACAAGCATACTTTGCTCAAGGGGATTTTATCAGGGATTTTATCTGCAAATGGTTACAGTACAAACCCATAGCAATGCTGGTTTTCCATCTTGTATGATATCCTGATACTGGGAGTCATTTGGATTGTAATTCATAGGACTGGTGAAATATATGCTTGAAAAAGTCCCCTATATAAATCCTGCATTACATGGAACAAAACTATGAATTATGCCATTTTTTGCTTGTTCTGGTTTTAGTTTGTTTTTAAGGCTGATAAATAAGGAAATTAAGTTTGACAGTTTTTCCTGTATCTTTTTCCTTAATAGACTTCCCAGTGGATTACTTTGTTACTTAGAGCAACTATCATACTAAAGCAAGATATAGATAAGAAATAAAGCCAAATATTAAACTGTCAAAGAAGGTGAACAATGGTCCTTAAATAGGCACTTCTAAAATGCGAGAGTTTGTGTCTTTAAATTCAGGATGAAATTTAGTTTGACTGCTCTTCTTAAAGAAGTAAGCAATGTCATCTTAGTTTCTGCTTTAGTTTTGTCTAGGACCCCAAGTTGACATATTTCATTTTAATTAGGTATTCTATATCTGCTGTCCTTACTTAAAGAAACATCAGTCCTTTACATACTAAACAATCTATTCAGGTTACCTTGAGGTCAGCACCATAAATATAGAAAGGGAAGAGTCACGTCCTACATACAGAGCTGGCTCACTGCTGTCTGCAGTGCAAGAAAAACTGAATCTTGCAAATCTGAATCGTACTGCTCCGGGAATGAGGATCCAGGGCCTGATCAGAGCTGGATCTTCCTCCCACAGAGGCTAAAGAGGAGGAGTGATACAGAAAGGAGGAGGACTAGGGCTGGGGGAGGGAGAAAGGTTCTGGAGAGGCATATTTCTTTCTTTCAGTGGGTAGACTGAGGCAGTTAGAGACAGTGACTATTTCTGTAGGATGCCACTAGTTCTTACCCCAGTTCTAGACAGCAACAGTTAGCCTGAGCTTGGGCACACTGCAGCCCTATTTTTTTTGGTGTACACCATAACCTGGTAATCAAGATGACTGTTAACTCCATGGGTGTCTAGAGCTGGCCCTGTCAGCATCTGCATAGTGAGCAGCTATCATGAGGGCTAACCATCTTACATTTCACAAATGAAATCTAAGAAATCTTTTCCTTTTTAACTTCATTTATACAGTACCACATTGTTCTATATTGTAAAAATGGAAAGTTAAAGCATAATCTTTCATGAGGAGATAATTATGTTATTTTGGTGGCAGGTTCTAGTTAGGATGAAACAAGTTTCTCGGTTTTCCATGCCTGTAGCTTTAAAAGTGGGTGTAACTGGATTTGAAACCCAAAGTCAAAAATCAATTTACTGTTTTGTGAAATAACCTCTAGGATGAAAAATAAATAAACTTATTAAATATTTTCCAGAAATTAAATATTCAGAAATAAAGAATTACCATTGATCTTTTGAAATTATCCAGTCTGTAGCAAACAAACTGTTATTACGTTGAACAGTGAAGAAGAAAAAAAGGCCATACTGTGTGTCAAAACCTTATTATATAGTTTCAGGGCCAGACATCAACTGGAGATCAAGAAACAATGGGCATAAGTTGAACCAGGAGAGGTTCATACTTTAAAAGTAAAGCCAAGCAGTGGAGCCAGTTGCTCAAAATGGTTATGGCATCCCCATCTTTGGAGGGGGGATGAAACCTTGAGCAACCTGATCTGACCCTATAGCTGACCCTGCTTTGAACAGATGGTTGGACTATAGTCCTCCCAAGGTCCTTGCCCAGATGAGTGATCTCATGATCCTATGAACTCATGGCTATATTTTACAGCATATGCTGAAGTCCATGTGGTCATAGCTGCACAGTTATGATTAGACTTCTAATTTAAGTATGTTTATCTTCATTTGTGTTTATGGTGCAATGTATCAAAATCTCCAATAAATGCAGAGTTGGAAGAGGAGGGTGAAACTCTTTGCTTATTTTGTATGATAATTTTCACTGTTTCTGCCCCAAAGGACCTGAGATATGAATAAAATGTAGTCCAGATTTTTCCAGATATGAATAAGGATAGAGATTCCAACAGTTTGCCTTTGTTCTAGAGGAGGTGGTGTAATTTCCTGGAAGAGAAATCCACTGGGCTTACTAAGTGTATAGAAACCAGCGCCATTTTTTAAATTTCCCTGTGCTGTAAAGCAGAGACTGGGACAATGCTAGGGAAAAGGGCCCTGTGTGCTTAATTTGTGTTTATACTCAGCATGAGTCTGCCTTAGTCAACTTCTGGAATCAGGATAGACCTTTAGTTTGAATCAGGCCTTTCTAAGAGAGATGTTTTAAATAATGAGTCACAATCCTGAAGGAAGCTCAGGTTTTGTAACACATAAGCTGAAAGATACCAGTAGAAGGAGAACTGTGACTCAACATTAATTGTCTTTGAGCTTGCTTACTTTCATTCCGAATATACGATGAACAGAATCCAGATCAGAGTATTCAGCGTTCCCAGCTTGATTATCTGAAATCCAAAACTGAGTACATACTCACTCAAATTCTAACATATTTGGATTTCATTCATTATAGTAAATTAAAACTAAGCAAGCCCTATGGCATGCAAGAGTATCAAACATGCAGAAAAATGGCTATGAGATATCGGGAGCAGGAGAATATATTAAAAGTCTGTTCCTTTGGTTTTAGCCTGGCAGCTGCCAATAAAAACTTCACCCAAAGAGAAAAGGTGGTCACATCCTCCAGCACTAATACTCTAAGTATAAACCATAGAGTATATGGATACCATTGGGTTATTGGGATTGTGATGGTCCACAAAGTCATTATGACAGGAGAATAAAGGGAAAAGAGATTCTCAACACAGACTATACAAGTGGTAAAAAGAACTGCACAATTAATATTAAATAGTAATGAGACAAATTCTCCAAAGCTAACAAACCAGACTTTGTATGAGCTAGGTTTATATTAGATATGTCAACTAACTTTTATCTGTGAAGGTGCTATAGGGCATAAACAAAGCTTTCTTTTCATTAGATACTGCTTTCACTTCTGTCTTTCGAATGTGCACTGATTTTCTTAAAGGCTTTGACTCAAAAAGCCATTCTTTTATTCGTGAAATATTTTACATAATTACTCGGGAACAATGTTAATGAGGCTCACAGACCTATTTTAAGGTATCAGCAGTGCAGCTAGCTTTTCAGTACTGCAATGCAGAAATCCAGCCAGCAATGGACTGAATGATAGTCTCTGATTAATTAGGAACAATTTAAAAAAAAACTTATCAGCAAGATATATACAGTTCAGCCCTTCTAGAGAAGACGTTTTTTGTTTAGTTGGTTGTTTTTGTTTTCATTTTCTTTCCAGATTATTCCTCTGAAGTAAATACAAAGAAATAAACAGCTAGTTTCTTGGTTAATGTATATCCCTTTAGGCTCTTTTCACTTCACTATGGAAACATGTAGCCTCTTCAGGCTGGAAGTGTAGATCAGATTTTTGCTCTGACACTTGTATGCCAAATATGGATTGTACATGGTTTTCTATTAAGGTAACTTACTCAAATGTCTGTATTTTTCAGTTGCAACTGTAAGCATGTGTAGAGTAGGTTGAATGTACTTCTTTTATAGGGGTTGTTTCATTAAATTCTACTAGTTACCTTAATCCTTGGATTGTTAGATATCTTTCTTTCAGGGACTGACTACTTTCCTGGAAGGAAAAGGTGCTCTGGACTAAAATGGAATATTGAAGAGGAACAAATTACCTGAGTGTGCCACATATCTGAATTATTTGCAGAAAATACTAACAATAGATGCAGTCTTGGATAACATATTTTGTACTCGTCTTCAAGAAAGATCTTGAGGCTAATTTGAGTTCTGGGGACTTGCAGATCGTCTTTGTAGTGATCAGTATTATTGAAATATGTCAATAGGGTTAAGGATAAGAGTTTCTTTTAATGGAACTGAATGCGTGAGCTATGTTTCAGTTAACTTTGTCTTAAAATTAAATGCCTAGACTAAGGATGTTATCTATGTTTCATCTGCTGTCTAGGGAAGAGTGAGGGGACTTCCAAAGCATGATCCAGGTGGGAGGGCTTAAACGAGACACCTAACTTTTAGATGGTTAAAGATAAATGAAGTAAACATGACTGTAAGGTTCGATATTCTCTGAGGACTTTTTGAAAATTCTGCTGAAAATATGAAAGCCTTTAATGCCTTCCATTGTATGTTGTAGTTTGTCTAATGAGGACATCCATGTGAGGTTAAAATAAGACTTTTTTTTGTGCTCTTTGTAAAGATGGAAGCATGCTTTCATGTTTTAAGTGTACCTGGGATCTGAATAATATAGAATCATGAGGCTTCTCAGGTCAGCTTTCCATATTTAGAAAGTCATCTTACACATATATGTATTGGAAGTGGAAGTTGTTTTTCTTAATTTCATATTTATTTCTTAGACAGGAGACTATGCAAATAGTCTCTTAGTTGAGGAGCTAAGTTGAACTCCAACGCCTTATTCTGTCTAAGGAGCTGATTCCAGTCAGACACCAATTTTGCTGTTACTCTCATGGTCTTACTGTTCATAAATCTGTATAGCAAAACCCAAAATACCATACCGTATGTCTTCACAAACCTGAATGTTAATTTGAAAAGCATATATATAAATTCTACAGCAGCTGACAAATGCATACTGTGTGTATATTTGTTTGGCTCATCACAGGGAGGCAAGGATAACTGCAGGGTGTCACCATCTTTGCACCTGGAAATTCAGGGACAGATTTGGTTGAATATGTACAGTGCCATAAAATCATGGTGGAGCTCAGTGCCTGTGATGGTCTTTCTGGACTTCTATTTGGCAATTATTCATGTCTTTCTCAACACAGGGGGTGGACAACTGAGAACACCTTCTGCAACTCTCATAGAAGATGATTCACTGTGTGCAGAGATTATTCACTTGAGCTAAAGACCTACACCATTCCAGTAAGAGTTGTAGAATCAGGCCTGAAAAAGTTCATTTTGCTCAGCAGGGAAATGAATAGTGAGTATAATGTTTGCAACTCTTGGGACACTTGTATTCCTGTGCCACAAATACCTTCATTAAAGATTAATCATATCTTGTAGCAAAACTGCAGGTTTCTGGCTCTTATCACAGGAGAATTTCCCAGTGGTATTAAAAGAAATTGTATTGTAAATGTATGCATAATCTCTAGGAGGCATTCTTGAAGTCCTTTCAGTTATTTTACATCTTGACATTTTCAGCCTAAAGCTGATTTGTATCTTGTATATACAAACATCCTTATGCCTTTAAATTTCTGGAAACAAGTCAAGTCATTTAGTATAAAGCAACTTAATAAGAAAGAGAGTAAATACGCACTGCAGATGATTTAACTCTACCTATACTATTTTATTTACAATCATTAGCTATATTCTCCCCGAACCTACTGAGGTCAGTGGAATGAATGCTGTTGCCTCCAGAGGACTGCAACTGAACAAATATGGAATAATGTAGAAGAAGATACTGCTAACATACTGAAATCCTTCAAATCATATAAAAGGATTTCTCAGTAAAGAACTCCACAAAAGGTAAAATCTCTAAATGAGTCACTTTCACCTTCAAAATGTGAAGATGCTTTATTTGGATACCCCTGCCCCCCATGTTTATAGCTTTCCATCTGCTTTAATTCATTACTCTATTTCATAGCATTGATTCTCAAGTATATAGTTGCTCTAGTTGCCACAGTACTGCTTGTATTATAGTAAGATAGCCAATAGCAACCGTGAGTGGTGGGCAAGAGGTTACTGAACAGTTTTGGAAGGTTCATGTCTAAGTCAAATCACCCAGTTCACATACCTCAACTTGATTTTACCACTCAGGAGAGTGTAATTGGCTCTTGAAGATTGTTTTAGCACATCTGAGCTCTACAGCAAAGGGGAAGTTCTCCTGAAGAGCAGATTGCAATACCCTTGGAAGTTGCCTGTCTTTTCTGGTTGAATGAGTATGGACATTGCCACCTATTGATTTTGGGGGTTGTTAAATACTTAGAAATGAACAGTATGAGTTTTTCCAAGGGTTGAGACTTAAACAGGTGAATTACTTTAATTTTATTATTTCTGTATTTCAGATGCCAGTAATATTACTGACAGATGCTTAAAGGTACAATCCAAGAACCTCTGTGGTTCAGTGCCCTGTTGTAATGAGCAACACACATTGCAAGGAAGTCTAGAGCAGGCAACTCACTACGGAGACATCGTATTGCAATAGACTCCAAGGTGTCTTGATATACATAGGGTTAAATTAGGTACAGAGTGATATTATTTGCTTTATATACTATTTTTCAAGATTCCTGTATGAGTAATTTTTACAGCAAGGCACAATCCTATTTGAACCTTCACTAATTAATAACTTGGGAGTCATTAAATATTTTAATGAGACATAATCAACTGCTATCTGCAGAATGGACACAGATGGCAAGGCAGTAAGAAGAAGAGGTATGGAAGAAGCATTATTGTGTAGCCATGGAAACAATGTCTCTCTCTCTCCCCCTTCCTTCTCCCTTTTGGGTTTAGCAACGCTGCACATCATTAGGGTGTCTGCCTCTCCTGACAATGGCAACTTTGCAGTGTCAGTCAGTAAATCTTTGCATCCATTCCATCCATTCATGCTGTCAGCACAAAGTGATAGAAAGCCTGGGGAAGGTGTGAGATGCATACCAAACAGGCTTCTGCATTGTGACAGTCTAGTCACGTATTCTTATGCAACTGCCAATTTTGAGGCCCAATTCAATAAAGAAGAACAAAATGGAACAGGCTGGGCTAGACTTTGTTCTGTTAGTGTTGTTTCCAAAGTTAATTTCAGTGCTCATGTAAGTTAAAAAGCTGAGAAATGAGACTTGACTGTGTAGGAACACAGGTGATCACAGAGCACAAATGGAGTAAGGCCATGACTGAGCTCCGGTTAGAAGCAGTTTTGTTAATCCACTGCAATCAGACCTTAGTACGGGTGTTTAATTGTGCTAAACTAGATGGTGGTATGCTTTTGAACTGGTAGCAAGAAAGAAAATGTTAAAAACCTTGAATGTCAGTTATTCTCACACACAGTTGTTCCCATATGTACTAAGACCTTATATTTATACCTTGCAAAAAGCCCCACAATTATAAGAAGCTGAAGCAGAAACAAAAAGGTGAGTAAAAATAGAATAGAAATTCAGTTTAAAAGCACTGAAAGAAAATTTCAGCATGAGCTCTATCCTTAACCTTTTTCCCTCAGTTTCAGCAGTAATTAAATCAATTCTAAATGCCTTACTTAACTCATTTGTGGTTAGAGATTCGAAGAGGGGGTGGAAAGACATGAATTTATGTGTCTTCCCAGTAGAAAGGAATAAATGGCATATTTATTGCCATAGATTTGTGTTTCTTAAACCTTTTAGCCCCAAAGAAGTGTAAGGCACAAATGAAGGCATCATAAAAGACAAACATCAATTAGAGTAGTTACCAGCTATTCTAATAGAAGAAAAGGAGTGACTTATGGCTTAATTTACACAGACAAATGCAGAAATACATCCCCTCCTTGGACTGTATATACTACTCACATTGCGCATTGGGGAAACATGCTTTCTTCAAAACTTGTCTCTACATCTTCCTCTCTGGATAGGAGATAGTCCCCTTAGGAATGGATGTGCTCCTGAGGGGAGTGTTCCTCCCACCTCAGACCCAGAAGGATGCTGATGAGACAATGTCTGAGTCACTGTCTGCTTCCTGGTCACCTTCTGGGTCAGCACCAAAACACACAACCTAGCAACCCCCAAAAGTATTGATTTATCCCAAACCATAAAACTAAATAAGGCACAGGACATTTCTCATAGATCAGACTACCCTGCATTTCTGACCAGATCAGTTGCTGGTCAGTATCTTCTCCTGGCCAGAGACCAATAGGAATGGTATGTACTGTGGATCTTCAAGGACAAGCCATGATCCAGGAGGAGCTCTGGTCAGGCAATGACAGCAAGCAACTCCATGGCTATGGAGTGCAGGCTGATGCTGGACTTGACATGTTGTGTATTCTGGTATGAACAGTGATATTGGCCTGAGTGGTCCCTGCTGACTTTCCCTTAGGGATTTGGATTACAAAACAGGAGAGGAACCCACATGGAGCTGTGCTTTGGGATGCTTGCTCAGAAAGAACATTTCAGAAAGAACATACAGCTCACAAGGGGTTCTCTGCAGCTAGACTTCATTGTGGACCTCTGAGATTGGGTCAAAAAAACTAGACAAATTGTCTGTGAGCATGTCTTCTATCCAAGGGACTTTTTTTTGTTGTCCTGGTGTGAAAAAAAATTCAAAATCCCATACAAGGTTCTAGTTAACCTATAACCTAGCATCTGTGCATTTTCCTGAGTATATTTCTCAAATCAGAAGACAAAAAAATTTAGAATTTAGAATTTCACAGAATTTAGAAAAAGTTGGCTGTTACATACTTAGTTTACATGAGCACACATGCTTCCAACTTATTTTCATTTCTCAAACACTCTGATCTATTGTCTTTGGGAAACATTTTTCTCTGCTGTGCTTGTGCCAATTGCAATAGGCTTTGTGTATTTAGAATACCCTATGTTCATTCCTGCATTTAGTTCAAGAGATGCTCACTTAACTACCTAAACATAATTTAATGAATAAATGATTTTGACAATTGAAATTCAAATTCTAGGTATTACACTTTGATTTCCTTAATTTTAGCTCCTCTTTTATATTTCAGAGCTTGAGAGCTCTATTCCATGTGACTTTTCTCATCGGGTTGGTCAAACTTTGAGAAATGACAAACAGCAGGGCATATGAACAGCTGGTCAAACGGTAATTTCCATTGTAATGTTAATGTAGGCCTGTAAAGTCAAAACCACTACATGAATGTCTTTATTTGCCTATAATATGAAATGTATTTTGATAGGTCCATTAAAGCAAAAATAATTTAAAACAGAATGATTAATAGTAGTCAGTTTTCAGAAACTGCAATTGAGAAGTTCCAGATTAGAAGATCTAGAGATTTTTTTATTAAAAAATCTGCAAATTTTTGAGGTTTTGGCAGAACTGAAATGTTATCTGGTTGGAAAAAAAAAACTTGTAAACTGACTAAAAATATACTGTTTCCATTTTTCAGTTCAAATAGTATGTGTTGTGGGGGTTTTTTGTGTTGTTTTTTGGTTTTTGTTTTTTGTTTTTTGTTTTTTCCTGAAGCACAAAGTTTGTGATGATTAGTTTTGGATTGTTAAAAAAATAAAAAAAAAACCCTTCAAAAATTACTTTGAAAATTACTATTTTGAATGTAAATACTTCCTGTGAAGGCTCAGCAATTTTTCATAGGAAAAATGAAAATTGCTTCTAATCTGAACACAATGACCTTGCAAGGCAGTCACCATGTCAGGAAGTAAGGACAGCCTTGTGATTAAAGCGTTGGACCGAGACTTAGAGAAATGGGTTCAACTCTTGAATCTGTTGGAGTCTTTCTTCTTAATTTGCCTCTCTTAAGGAAGATTACACAGACTGAAGTTGTTCAGAATAACAAGGTGAAAACTATTGGAGATAGTCAGGCATACTAACAATTTTCAGGTATGTAGAAACTTCCAATAAAGAAGAGGTAAATAGTTTGTTTTCCGTGTGCATGGTGGAAAGAAAGAATGGATTTGAATATGGGAATGACTCAGCTTAGAAGTTACAAAAAATAGGGACAATAAAAAGACAGGAATAACCTCATGGAAGCAGTAGAGTTTTCAGGAATATATTAAACACACTATGCCAGAAATTACGTAGATATATTTGATCCTACTCTAAAAGAAGGAACAGCTTAGACAATGTCTTGAGTGATCCCAGAATAGACTCTGGCTATGTCTACAGTAAGAACTGCTTTGTTACAGCACGAGCAGATCACAGGAGTGAGGCAGCTGAACCCTACATCTACACTGTACATGGTTTGAGGGATTAATTCAAAATTAATTTAATCAAAACCAAACATTTTCATCATGCATGTGGGTGAGAGCTGACTCTACTTACCAACCATTAGTTCAAATCCTTGTGTTTCCTTTGGGATTTGGAGCATACTTGATGCATAGCTGAAGTAGAGTCTCTGGTGTAGTTGCCTCCAAAATGAACCTAGTTTGAATATATCAGAACTGCTATGCTAACTAAATTAATATGAAATAAGGGTTATTGGCTTCCTGACCTTGCTACTACTCCAAACCAAAATGCTAATGTATTTACAGCCTCAGTTATCTGGAAGGAGACTATATCTGGACTGTACATTAGCCAGGTGTTGCCTTCATTCAATGCCCTGGGTAAGGTACAGCGCCAGAGAGGGAGTGTTGCAAGGCACATGCTGCTCACATCAGGGCTGGCAGTGCACAGTGCTGTTTAAAAGGCTTCTACAAAATCTCTTTATATTTTTTCAAGGGTGAATATACTAAACAGATGTTTATAGCATAATTTGCATATGAGTTAACCATGTTTTTGCCTTTATCTGAGTTATCTTGTCTCCTTTTTAAACAGAGAGTTGACTACCTCTGCCATCTGTAAAACGATGATAACAACTCTTTGTTATTTTTATCCATTCAATATGGAGAACATAAGCTCTTCAGATTTTATTCCTATATTTATGCAAGCATAGGATAGTCCACATGGAGAACTTGATATAGATTTCTGGGTGCTCATATGGACATAATAGACAATAATATGTGATTAGTTAAGGTGTGTCTTACCTAACTCCCACTCTATAAAATGCAGTTGTCTACAATTAAATTAGTCCTCTGGATAACCTTTTTAGTCACTTGAGACCAATGCCTTGGAGGCATGACACATTGCATGCTATGGTAGTCGTCTAAGGCAGATGAGCTGAATGCAGGACATGCCAGTGTCTCCACTGGCTATGGAAGGAGCCTTGACATTTAGCTTAAACTAAGATGACAAACTTCTAGCCAATGGTAGAGTCTGCAGAGGTCAGTCTGTCTGTCTGGATGGTTACACAGTCATGGGGCTCACAGGTCTGAGTGAACATACTCAGGTATGCTTAGCTCTCCTGCCTTATATCTGTTTTTAGCATCATATTAATTAAAGTACCAATACATATTTTTTCTATCAGTAAATTAAATTCCCAAGCACACATACTTAATCAGTTATATGTATAGAGAAATTCTATCTATCTGCTTTATCTTTTGCTTTTACTTTTGCAAATTTACTTTCAATATTGGAAGTTTGCATAAATTCCTAATATTTTTTCTCATCTCCATTCCTCTTTACGTAATTTCAGATTTTACTTTAAAATGGTCATTTTGCTTGTAGCATTCAAAAAACCAAAATTGTCTAGTTCATTTCCCTCGAGAACATTCTTATAGCTTCATCTGTCAGAGGAATTACTACACAAAGCATAAAATGAACAATAACCAATCTGAATAATGTGCATGGAAATGGGATTGTTTTGATTTCTCTTTCATTAATTAACACTTAAGCTGCTTATATTAGTCAACACACCATTCATTCACCAGACACAAAAATGTGTAGATTAACTCCTGTCATGCCCAGGATCTCTGAGCTAAATATATAGAGTTCAATAGAAATAAAATGGCAGCGTTATTTATATAGACCTTCCCTTTCGTTTCTGGATTAGGGACATTGCCATCCTGGAAATTCAGGATGTCACACTACAAATATCACCTTTAGTGTCACCAGTGGTCCCCAGAAGGTATTTCTCTGTTTACTAACCCATGTGTTATCTTCTTTTTTTCAACAGATCTATGCAGCTCAGACTGCACCCTTTGTATCCTTTGGGCACTTTTTAGTTGTTCCAGTAGATGATGACCTGTGAAGGTGTCCCAGAGCCTCAGTTTATAGTGCTGTTAAACTATTACTTGGGAAATGCCTTGCTGTCTGGAGGATTTGAATTATATGCAATTTAAAATAGCTTAAGAAAATTAGAAGATAAGCAATAGTGTCCAAAACTGATAAAACAGATCTGAAATGAAACAAAGCCAACATCTAATCTGATTATGCTCAAGTGACTGCAGAAAGACCCCACCTCTCTCTACACTTCATTGTCCTGCGTAGCTGTCTCCTGACATAGTGGTAGATACGGTCTCTGCTTTGTGGTTACCTTAATCCTCAGGTTACATCTATCTGAAGGCTTTGTCACAGAACATACCTATAAGACAGAGCTCCATTGGACACTGCTTATCAGCAAAGAGCTTAGACTACGATTCCACATTGGTTCAGGTCTCGCATTGCCTTTCTCTTTTATTCCTTTCTGTTATCGGACATTAGCTCTTCTAGCTAATCTCTCCTTTAAAACATTTCAAAGGATCTAGAGAAGCTTAATTTTTTTAGTGTGAAATTCATTCTGTTCCCACTCTAATCTGAGACAGCCCAGCCCTCTTAAATTGAAATAAAATATGTTTCTTTTTAGTTATTTAAGTCTCTTTCTGCAAGACCAGTAGTCATGTTCTCCTCTTAGCTGGTTGTTACATACAATTT